>NW_026571115.1:33632390-33685241 GCF_026225935.1 Boleophthalmus pectinirostris | reverse complement strand
GTCCCCGGGAAAATAGGGATGTCTGGTCACTTTCACTCAGAGTGCAGTGAAAAATATTTATATGAAAATGAATAATGCTTGCACCTGACTTTTAACCCTTGTTGTTTCCAGACAAAGTGAACAGTGACGAGTCGGAGCAGCTGCAGTCCCTGCAGCAGAGGGAGCAGCAGTTCCTACAGTGGACCTATGAGCTGGGGACGGTGATCCAGACCTGGGTCAACAGTCTGCCAGAGGGACCCACCAAGGCTCAGGGTCAGTGGAGGAGGTGGAGGGTCCTGTGGAGCTGTGAAGTGTGATGTCACTTTCTGGTCCATCAGCTGATAACACAGTTTGGGTTGGGGGTAAACGATTATTTTTCAAATGATAATCATATTTTTCGAACTATAAGTCGCACTTTTTTCATGGTTTGGGTGTTTCCTGTAACTTATACTCCTATGCGACTTGTATATTAAAATGTTCACACTGAAGCGTCGAGAGGTTCTAGTCTTGTGTGTGAGTATCTGCTGCTCCTGTTCCTCCTGCACCACTGTCACTTGGCTACTGCACATGTCTCCTGCAGAAAGAGCCTCTGTCCTGTCTGTATCATGTCAGTCAATCGCACCATTACTTCTGTACCACTGAAAATATATTTATATTTAAACAAACTTATAAAGACGACTGAGAAGACTGAACACAAATGCCCCCAAAAAGAAAATAAAATTTTGCAGATTACAAGCTGCAAGTCGTGAAATCTGCAGCCGAAAACGGTAATCGAGCAGCAGAAAGAAAGTTTGGAGGATGGAACCAGGAGGATGTGCCATGAAACTTTCCTGAATTCACTGGATGGATGGACAAAGCCTGAACTTCAGTGACACTGAAACCATCCTGTCGGGATTCAGAAAGGCCAGAAGAGGAAGTGGCGCTCCGTTTACCTCCGGAGGTTGTGGAGTTGTTCAGAAGTGACACTGAGGATGAAGAATTGAATGGATTTAGTGATTTGGAGTGAGATGGAGAGTTTGTTAAACTTGTTCTGTTCTGTTGTTTATGTTATAGTTTAACTGAAGAACTGTTCATATGTGACGTTAACAGTCTGTTGTTCTCTGTTCTGTTGTTATTACTAGAACTTGACTTTCAAGATGAAATGTCGGTTCCTGGTTTCTGATTTTATAAAATAATTTTCCTCCAAAAAGTGCGACTTATAGTCCAGTGCGACATATATAAAAGATGGTAATTAGGTGATTATTTCAGTGATTATTTGAATAATCTAATGACTGTTTGGAAGATTAGTCTAATGATTATTTTTCTGTTGTTCGATTAATGTGTTTTTTAAATCCATGTTGACTGTGTTTGCTAATGTGTGCATTGTTTCACCATGGTAACTCCTGAACATTTCGACAGTACATGCACCAAAAATCTCGGACTTCCGGTCATTGCGCAATTCATACTGGGAAGGATTTTCCGAAAAAGTGAGCATCAATGTTTGATTTCCCAGTGGGATGCGTCTATTGTCAAAGCCGATCTTTTCTAGTCTTTTGAACCATATCACTTTTGTTTCTGGTTCTGATATTGTCATATTTTAGTTTTGGGATTCGGACATTGTAATTGTGTGGTTGTTGGATCCTAACAGTGGAAAACGACTTGATAAATTTGTTTGCGAACTCCATAAATGCAAAAGGGAATCAGATGTGTGTGACTGCAAACCTCTATTCTAACTATTTCACTTCCCAACGGAATTGAAAAATAGTGAAAGGTGAAGGTGATGGGCAGGATTGATCCACAGGAAGGACGAAAAAGGAAACCTTTGACTGCCTAAATCATCCCGAGTTTGCAGTAAACATTTTGTATGTGGAGCGCCATCAAAGCAAAATCCTGATCCCTCACTCAGTCTTGGTTATGAATTTAAAAAGTCAACGCCAAAGTGAAAGGCACCAGCTGTTCACCAAGAAACACCTTCCACTGTAAAGAGACCAAGACGTGATGTTGCTGTAAAACCACAAGAACAAGAAAGTGTGAGCTCAGTCTGTTTGTCTTCTGCACCTCTCCATTAACAAACAAGATTTTGCTTTGATGACGCTCCACATACAAAATGTTCGCTGCAAACTCGGGATGATTTAGGCAGTCAAAGTTTTCCTTTTTTGTCCTTTCAGTGGATCAATCCTGCCCATCGCCGTCACCTTTCACTATTTTTCAATTCTGTTGGGAAGAGAAACAGTTTAAACGGAGGTTTGCAATCACACACATCTGATTCACTTTTTCATCTATGGAGTTGGCAAACAAATTTCTTGAGCCGTTTTCCGCTGTTAGGATCCAACAACCACACAATCCGAATCCCAAAACTAAAATATGACAATATCAGAACCAGAAACAAAAGCGATATGGTTCAAAAGACTTGAAAAGACTGACTTTGTCAATAGACGCATCCCAGTGGGAAAACAAACATGGAGGTTTGATGCTCACTTTTTCGGAGAATCCTTCCCAGTATGGATTGCACGATGACCGGAAGGCTGAGATTCTTGATGCATATTTAGACATACACGTGGAACACCCCCAGCGTGACATCACTGCAAAGTATCAACACCAAGAGTTCCAAGTTCCACTGGTTTGCGCTAAAGTTTTGGTGTGTCTCTAGTGGGATTCCTGGTGGACAAGATCATCTCCCTGGTCGTGCGCTGGGAATGGGGAACGGTCAAGAACTTCCTCTACAAGTATGACGGTAAAGACTGATGTGGAATGAAGATGAAAATACATACATAATAATACATGGGTATTATGCTAAAGGGGCTTTTTGAGCTTTTAAAGAACTTTTTTATTGCTCTTTATTTTCTGATCTCTGTTATAATGTTGTCTAGAGTTGTGTTTTTTTTTGTTTCATTCACATGTTTAAACCCTGCAGATTTAGGCTGAGTACTTCTCTCAAACACAAAACACTCTGCTCTACCTTGTGATGTCATCTGGGAATACAGAAAGTGCTCCACTGTGTTTTTACACTCCGTACACCTTCACTAGAATCATGTGGATAATCAGCTCTAGAATTGCCAATCTCTACTAAACAAAAAGTAAAAGGTAACTGTAATATTGAAGACTACCACTACATGACATCTAGGGGTGTTCAAAAATATTCATATAGCGATATATCTTATTGTTTAATGTGATGATACAGTATCGGTATCGTGGGCTGCTGTATCGATATATTACCAAGAGTATTTTTTGGTAAATTTTACTAAATTACTTTGTCACAGCACTACAGTTTTGTTGCTTGTTCCAAGGAAAGAAACTCGTTTACGCGACACATTCGACATTTTCACTGTTTTGATGATTAAAAAGAGTGAGAACTTCGCACATCAATTACTTGAAGAGAGGGAGCAACCCAAGAACATAGAGAAAAATCCTGCACCATTACAACATGCAATGTTTCGGCACTAGGCCTTCATCAGGCTAAATGTTTTGCCTGATGAAGGCCTAGTGCTGAAACATTGTATGTCCTAATAAATCTCACATTTTGCAAGTAAGACGAAGACAGTGTGCAGGATTTTTCTCTATATACAGTTTTGAGGATTAAAATGGGTGTGTTTCATATTCACTTTGCACAAGAAGCAGTTTAACAAAGCCATGATTTAGCCTTTATTTTTTAGTGGACCATATCAAATCGTTTTGAAATATATTGTATCGAATCGAAAGCTCACTGTATCGAGGTATGTATCATATCGGCAGTTTTAATGATAGCCAGCCCTAATGACATCATAAGGTGAAATGGAGCATTTTGAGCTTTAGAGATGTGGACAGACTTAGGCTAGGTTCAGACTGCAGCCTGAAGTGACCTCAGTCCGATTTTTTGGCCCCTATGTGACCTGTATCTGATCTTTTAATGACAGTCTGAACGACACAGATCCGATTTTTTCAAATGCGACTCATGCCACTTGGATATGTGCTCTTAAAACCCATACATATCCGATCTTTTGATATGTGACTTCAGTCTGAACGGCCAAGGCGCATTCATCCCACCGACACGTTATCAACAAGCGACAAATGTACACAAATGTTCTTCTCATCATACGAAAATTGTTAATGAACTCCGTGTCACTGAAGTGAAGCACATCACCACTCACCACTCTTGGCTACGTCTCCACATCCACACGTTCCTTTCAACAGACTGTCCCACAAAACACCACGGCCAAAAACCTCGTCCTTCTCCTTCTCAATCTTTACCTTAAAACAAGTAAGTTGTTCATGTTCTGGCTCCGGTACGAGAGGAACTTTAAAATCTCCAGGTGCTCAATGCTCGTGTCCATGTTTGGACAACTTCTGTAAACACAGAGCACGCTCGCTGCAGTTGACGTCGTCGTGTCTCCAGTGCACATGTGGGACACTTTCGGGCCGTTTAATGTTCACACTGGAGTCACATACAAGTCGCATTTAATTGGAAATGTGAACGACCTCGCAAAAACATGGGATTTCACAAAAACATCCAAATTGAGCGTTAAGCCCTGCAGTCTGAACGTAGCCTAATAATAAAGAGCAGAGGTGTTACCAAGTCTTTGTTTTGCAAGTCTCAAGTAAGTCTCTAGTCTTTGACCTCAAGTCCGAGTCAAGTCTCAAGTCAAATACAGGCAAGTCCGAGTCGAGTCTCGAGTCACTGGCCCATAAGTCCAAGTCAAGCCAAAGTCGTCTGCTGTGATCTTCAAGTCATTTCAAGTCTTTAAACCAAAGTAGCTTTATATTTTATATGAATTTTAAACTAAATTGTACTTACAAAGTCATGGTATATTCATATATGAATATTTATAGAGTATACCGTATAAGAGTTGTAGAAATGTTAATTTTTCCTTTTAAATGTCTTGACAAAATCATTGTGTGAATCATTACAGTGAGAATAGAAAGAATTCAGATTTAAAAGTGCTTCTCAAGTCACTGACCTTGAAGTCCAAGTCGAGTCCCAAGCCTTAGTCCATTTTATTAAGTCAAGTCTCAAGTCCTAAAAATAGTGACTCAAGTCTGACTCGAGTCCAAATCACGACTTGCAAGTTCTCGCCTCTGATAAACAGTCACTCAAACATGTGTGAATAAAATAAAAACTCCAGGTCTGTTTTTGTGGAGGTAACAACATTCTAACATGACTTAAAAGACAAGAGTCTATTTTGCACAATATAAGATCTTTAACCGTGTTCCCACATTAAAACCTGATACCTGGAGTTGTCTTTTACTTTATTCACGCTGTTTTCAGTAAATATTCCCAGGATTGTTATGTCATAGATAGTAGCTCTGTGCAGTTTTTAAGTCCTTGAATCATCCCCAGACTCGTCCTCAGATTGATCATTACTTCTGCGGTCTTACATTTGTCCGGACACGTTCCTCATTACTTAGATTCATTGTTTTCTCAGTGGTAATTCCCACCAGATCAGAGTCGGCTGAGCCCTGAAGCTGGGAAATGATGTCTGTTTTTTAATAAGGCGTTATTTTAAGTTATAAAATGAAATGAAATCCCAAAGTAAATTTACTTAAGACCAGGTTTACAGAGCTCATAATAAGTATTTTCTGATCTTCATACTGTTGTTTCCTCATTACAAACAGACCTGGACTTGTGTTTTGTTTCATTCACACGTTTTAATATTATTTTGAAGCAACATTACTCCTACTTCAGTACAATTTTGGCTCTGTCTAGCTCTGCGTACAGGCTATTTAACAACATCTGTTCCAAAATGTCACACAAATTTCATTTAGATACACAACCCTGGAAATACAACTTCTTTGATTTCCCAAAAATGAGATTATGTTTGTAGAATAAATTGAAGTAACCCAAGAGTTGCAAGCAGAGATAAAAGGATGGAAATGTATTTATTCATTAAGTTTACTTATTAAAACTGTGAAATGTAATATGTCTTAGTTTAGATTCATTCATCACCAGCTGAGTACAGATGCTGCCAAGCTCTTTATGCGTTCAATTATACTTTCATATATTACTTAAACTGTAGCTGTCACGATTTAAAAGGAGGGAGGACCCAAAATGCTTGTAACTAAACAAAGATAAAGACCAGAATAAACCAAGAAATTGACATTGACACTGACAACGGACAAACAAAAAACACACACACAGACACAGGAGTAACACATTAGGACGGGGCAAACAATCAGGAAGTAAAACTCAAAATTGCAAGCAGACTGGACAAATGGCAACATAAAACACAAAGATCACGCTGCACTAAAGGAAAAAGATACACCAAAATAAGCAAAACAACGACTCCCGTATTTTCCGGGCTTTTAGGCGCTCTGAATTATAAGGCGCAC
This sequence comes from Boleophthalmus pectinirostris, assembly GCF_026225935.1. Taxonomy (NCBI): domain Eukaryota; kingdom Metazoa; phylum Chordata; class Actinopteri; order Gobiiformes; family Gobiidae; genus Boleophthalmus; species Boleophthalmus pectinirostris. The sequence continues at coordinate 33,678,980 of NW_026571115.1, read as the reverse complement.
TGTCATTGAATGGTCTATTTTCAAACTTTTTTCACAAATAAACCGCACAGGACATTAAAGGAAACACAACAGTTGGATGGGTGAGTGGTTTTGTTTGTTTGTTCGTTCACGGTGACTCTGGGCTTTGTTCAGTTGTGGCGTGTAGGGAGGTGCTGTCTGGGACCAACGGATTGTCGGCGTGTTCGCAGTGACTCAGTTGTTCAGTCGTGTCTAGAAGCGGCACGTCGCGCTCGCTTTTTCGGTTCGTTCCTCCGTTCCGTTCCTCGTCGGAGTGGAGTGATGCGTGTGTCTGTGGGTGTTTTTCGCTGTGCGGTCGCTGTCTGCTCCGTGTGTGTTTGCGTGTTCTGCGGGTGGTGCGGCTTTGTAGTTTACTGAAGTCGTGCTGGGACACCCGAGTGGATTTGTGTATGGGGCGCTCTGGATTGTGGGGCGCGGTCGTTTTTTGATGCGGTTAGAGGCTTAAGGGCGCGTCTAATAGCCTGGAAAATACGGTAAAACTCAAAACTGCAAGCAGACAGGACAAATGTCAGCATAAAACACAAAGATCACAGAAAAAGATGCACCAAAATAAGCAAAACAACTACTACAAAACATGAACCATGACAGTAACTTTACAACACCACCACAACATCACCGGCAAAAAACTGCAATGCGACCTCTGCAAAGCCTCTGCGAAAGTAATATTATTAAGAAATATAAAGTGTTAACATTGGCCAATCTTAGTCTTGTGTGTAAGATTTCTCACAGCGAGGCGCCCCCCCCACCCCTAAAAGTGTTTGTGAGATTCTGTGGAGAAGCACGAGTCGGGACCAGAGCCTCAAGAGGAAACTGTTTGGAAACCAAGTTTGGACAAAACTGTTTCTCTGTTAAAGCAGCAGAGGAACTCCTCACCTGTGTCTGTGAGCAGTGTTGGGGAGTAACAGATTACATGTACCGGAGTTACGTAATCAGAGTGCAAATTATGAGTAACTGTATTTAGTTACAGTTACTGTTTCAGTTGAGTGGTAATTGGATTACAGTTACTTTGTTAAAATAAATGGATTACACGGCGGTATATTCCTGTTTTCACATTTTGGGCTAAACCAGGACTAAAACCAGGACTAAAACCAGGAGGTCTAAACCAGGTCTGAACCAGGATTGAACCAGGACTAAACCAGGTCTAAACCAGGTCTAAACCAGGTCTAAACCAGGTCTAAACCAGGTTAAAACCAGGTCTAAACCAGGACTAAAACCAGGACTAAACCAGGATTAAAACCAGGTCTAAACCTGGTCTAAACCAGGACTAAAACCAGGACTAAAACAGGACTAAAACGGGACTAAAACAGGATTTAACAGGACTAAATCATGCTGTGCGGACTGTGCCTCTTCCTTTTTTATCAATAATATTATCAATAATATTTTTAATACGGTTCAGTAAAGTCTGGGCTTTTTATTTTCTTTTAGCAGATAAAACATCATATGTTACGATTTCCTCGTCTTTGCTTCTCTACAGAAAATCAAGTAATCCAAAGTATTCAGATTACGTTACTCACTTTAAGTAATTTACTTGATTACGTTACAAACTGCATTTTGGGGTATGTAATCTGTAATCTGTAGGGGAATACATTTTAAAAGTCACCTTCCCAACACTGTCTGTGAGGGAGTGTTGCACTCTGGGACATTTTACATTCAGTGTTAAGAAGTGGCTCAAAGAGAGTCAGAGCTGTGGCCTTTAGTGATCATCTGTCTGTAGGAAAAATGTGTAAATGTAAATATTTGAAAACTTTATATTTGGAGTGTTGATGAGCTGCTCCCTCTGCTGGTGAGGGGTTGTTTATGGAAGCCCATTTCCGCCACAAAATAAAAATAAAAGCCTCACAGAAAGTCATAATTATGACTTTAAAACTCATAATTATCATAATCCTGGTTTAGTCCTGGTGTAATCCTGGTTTAGACCTGGTTTAGACCTGGTGCAATCCTGGTTTAGTCCTTTGTTTAGACCTGGTTCAGTCCTGATTTAGTCCTGGTTTAGATCTCACATTGGCTTCTGTCATATAAATAAATATAAAAAGAGCCGTTTGAAAGCCTCCAAAAGATTGTGATCCCATAAAAGAGGTGCAAGTATTATATTTCTGATGGCATAAACCAAGATAACAAGAGCTGCACAGTCTCAGTTTCTCAATCAGTTACCGTTGATTCCCACTCGATCGTTTTGCCTTTAACTAAATCCTTCTGAATGTTCTTGTGCTGTGCAGAGGTTCCTGTCCCGTCCTGCCTGGCGTCTGCGGAGCTGCTGCACCTGGTGGACGCGGGGCTGCTGATGAACACGGCGTACCCCTCGTTCCTGGGGCCGAGGCGGGACATCGACCTGATCATCGCCCCCGAGTACAGCGCCGGGGAAATGTTTGAGGTACGTGTGTGAGCAGCTGGGGACAGGGAGAGAGTGTGTTTATCTAGAAGGTAGCAGTTTGTTATTATGTCCTGTACCTGTAAGAACTTTTATGGAGTACCAGTGTTTTCTCAAATGTGAATGCTTCTAGACTTTGTATCTGCTATACTCTGCACTCTGTTACTTTTCTGGTGCATTCATGGAGATGTTATTGCTTTTTCTGGAATGTTCCACAGTAGTAAAGTAGACTAAACTAGAAATGCACCACAGAAGCGTTGGATGTGGCTAGAGGAGCGTCTACACCAGGGATCTCCAACCTGTAGCTCAGGTGCTACCAGTAGCTTTCCACCCCCTTCCAAGTAGCTCGCCAAGGGATTTCTGAATTATACATATTGTGCTGATTAAGTAAAATTTGATTAATTATCATTGCAAATGTGTTATTTTGAACTTTGTGTTCTAATAAATGGATAATGGTTTTAGGTTTTATAGGCGTCTAACTTAGGGTGACCAAACGTCCGTTTTTCCCCGGACAAGTCCGTTTTTTGCGTCCTGTCCTGGGCGTCCGTGTTTTTTTCTTTTTTAAAGTGATGGAAATGTCCGGGTTTTCATTACCTTTCACTGGGGGCATTAAACTGAGTGTCTTTCGTAGCGTCTGTGACTCAGAAGGGGCGAGACACAAACAGTCGGTCAGTCTGAAGCACAAAGGTGCATTTAACAATGACTTGTACCAGAAATTCTCTATTTTCCGTTCCGGTCGGGACAAGTGGGAGTCCATGTGCACAGGTTGTGAGGTGAGAGTAGCTCAATGTGGAGGCCCCACCTCCCACCCCCCGGTAAGGTGTCGGGGTTTTCACAAACAGAAATATGGTCACTCTAGTCTAACTGAACAACACTAAGGCTTTCCCTCTTATATCCACTCAATTTCCTACGACCGCTTGTTTACATGAGAACACTTGCGGGTAAAAACAACAAAATATTTTATTGGAAGTGCCTTTCGTTTAGACGGTGACGGTGTTTTGGGGGTTTAAAAACACAAAAATTTGAAACCACCCTCCAGAGTGGAAAAGTTGAATACACTCCGCCGTAACGTTTCCGTCTACACTGCCCAAGACACAAAACTCTGGTCAGATCTGGTCACGTGTATGTATGTCACATACACCACCACCGAGTCACCTGGCAGTCCTGGTTTAGACCTTGTTTAGTCCCTGTTTAGTACTTGTTTAGTCCTGGTTTAGATCTGATTTAGTCTTGGTGTAATCTTGGTTTAGTCCTGGTTTCGCCCTCCTGGTTCAGTCCTGTTTTAGTCCTGGTTCAGTCCTTGTTTAGACCTGATTCAGTCCTGTTTTAGTCCTGGTTCAGTCCTGGTTTATTCCTCCTGGTTTAGTCCTGGTTTATTCCTGTTTTAGTTCTTGTTTAGTCCTGGTTCAGTCACCTATCGTCAATACTGAGCCGCCTGGCATGCATACACAATGCATGCCAGGCGGAATAAAAAGTGAAGACGCGACACCACTTTTGCATCTTCTGTTCAGACCGTCGTCATATAAACGTCGCTTGACTCATGTGTCGTTGGTGTCGTTGTCAGACGTTGACTCTGGCTCGGGCGTACGCGGCGGAGGTGGGCAAGCCTTTCCCACAGCTGGATGACACGGTCCTGAAGGAGGAGAAGCTCTGGCCCAAAGACTGCTACGTGTTTGAGGGCAACGACACGGCTCCCACCATCGTCTACATGCCCCTCTTCAACAGACGCAACTGCAAAGGTAAACACTTACTCACTCCCGGGGCCCGAGCCTGAGCCTGCAGGGGCCCCGGGCAGAGTGCCTCACCGCTACAAGGGCCTCGCTTTGATGTTTCAGATCTCAACACGACACAGAGCTGTAGTCACACCACGAACTCTGTTTGTATCATCAGCTTCAAATAGAATATAAATAGAATACAAATGTAAAGGGAAGAATTTCATTTGTGTTTGAACAAAATGCAGCAACATGAAGTTAAAAAAAAACAAACAATTGTTTTACTGTAACATGTGGTTAACACTTTTTTTTTTTAACCTTTATATCATCCATATACCAGAGGTGGGACCAAGTCGTTGTTTTGCAAGTCTCAAGTAAGTCTCAAGTCTTTGACCTCAAGTCCGAGTCAAGTCCCAAGTCAAATACAGGCAAGTCTAATTAGTCGAGTCTCGAGTCACTGGCCCATAAGTCCAAGTCAAGTCCAAGTCATCTGCTTTAAGCTTCAAGTCATTTCAAGTCTTTAAACCAAAGCACCAAATATAGATTAGATTTTTGCAATTTATATGAATTTTAAGATAAATTGTACATAAAAAATCATGGTATATTTATATATGAGCATTTATGAGTATATAAGAGTTGTAGAAATGTTACTTTAAATGTCTTAAAAAGATCTTAGTGTGAATCATTACGGTGAAACTAGAAAGAATTCAGTCTTCTCAAGTCACTGACCTTAAGTCCGAATCAAGTCCCAAGTCAATGACCTTCAAGTCCAAGTCGAGTCCCAAGTCTTAGTCCATTTTATCAAGTCAAGTCTCAAGTCCTAAAAATAGTGACTCAAGTCTGACTCGAGACCAAATCACGACTTGCAAGTCCCACCTCTGCCACACACACACACGCACACATATGTTTTTGTTTATGGTCGTACAAACTAATACTGTTAAAAAAGATACAAAGGTTTGTCTTTTTAAATGGAGAGTTTATGAACTGTAGCCCAACATTAGACTGGGGGGTGAGAGATCCTCAACCCGTGTATCATTCATTCATTTTTTCAAAATAAAAATAAAATTAAGAAAATGAAAAAAAACAACAACAATTTTCTTCATTATTTGTCTACAAAACCAAAATGGAAAAAACAAAAAAAAAACAGATAATGATTCGTTTTTTCATTTTTCGATTTTGTGTTTAAATGAATAATGGAAAAAATGGATAACGACTTCTGTGACTTAAACTGCAATGCCGGACTGAACCAGGACTGAGCCTAGACCAAAACAGGACTAAAACAGGACTAAACCAGGACTAAAACAGGACTAAAACAGGACTAAAACAGGACTAAAACAGGATAAAATCATTTTCAGTCCTGGTCTGGTCCCAACCTCAGTCCCGGTCTCAGTCCCATCTAAGTCCTGGTCCTGGTACCGGTCTGGTCCCGGTCTAAGTCCTGGTCTCAGTCTCGGTCTTTTTTCTGGTGTAGTCCCGGACCTGCTTTAGTCCTGTTTGAGTCCTGGTTCAGTCCGTATGTGGGGCAAAAGTCCAGCATCACAGTTTAAGTCATGTAAAGGGGAAACAGCTGTTATCCATTTTTTCCATTCTTCTTTTAAACACAAAATCGAAAAATGAAAAAATTAATCATTATCTGTTTTTTCATTTTTGTTTTGGAGACAAATAATGAAGAAAATAGTTCTTTTTTAGTTTTCTTATTTTTGGTTTTATATTGAAAAACGAACGTACGAATGACACACGGATTCTCCTCCTCTACAAATATTTTAAGATTCTAAAATGATTTTCCTTTTTTATGATTCTTTTCATTGTTCTCAGTTTGTGTAGGCGCGATCAAAGCAACATTTTTACATAGTTTCCAATAAAATCTGCTCTTGGGGCCTCAGCAGCTGCTCTGCTCACTTTACTGTCCTGAAAAGAAGAAAACATTTTTTATTCCTGTTATGTTGAATTTTAGGCACAATTTTACTTTCTAAATTTAAAACAAGTGTTACAATTAACGTTTTCAATGAGAAGAGATGAATTGAAATGAATGAAATCAACTTTTTGGATTTTTCTTTGCCTCAAGAGGTTGTGGATGTCATCAATGCATGTTTGAGTAATCTAGTGATCTCTATAAATATAATATAGATCTAAATAAATATACAAAAACATGATACAAAACTGATTGTGTTGTGATAGTGCTCTGAAGGGGGAGTGACTTAGTACAGGGAGCAAAGGGAGGCGGGACTCAGAGCATCCAAAACAAAAGTGAAAGTTATAACACATGTTAATATGTTGGTTTAACGTTCTCCAAACAATAAAAGGTAAGTATGTCAGGTCCAGAGAAGTAAAATAACTCCTCTTTTATCTAAAACTCAGCTCTTGATTTGAAACTAAAAAGGCTGAAGTGGATTTTCCTGCTGTGTCCAGACGCAGACGAGTGGGCCCAGAGGATGAAGGAGTTCGCCACGTTTCAGAGGAGCTACAGCCCTGAGATGATCGATCGTCTGCTGAAGATCGCCCAGGAGAACATGAAGAACAACAAGGAGACTGTGCTCAGAGAGATCACCAAGGCTCTGGAGCGCAGGAGGAACAAGACTCACAGTGCACAGGTCCAACCGGACCAACCGGACCAACCGGACCAACCAACCGTCCCACCAGGTCTGAAGAGAAAGACCATGGAGGTGATGTTCTAGGAGAACCTGTGTGTCATTCGGTCATTTGTTTTTCAACATAACATCAAAAAAAAAATCTATTTTCTTCATTATTTGTCTCCAAAACCAAAATGAATAACCGGATAACATTGTTTCCATTATTTCCCATTTCCGTGACTTAAACTGCGATGTTGGACTTTTGCACCACATACAGACTGAACCAGGACTAAACTGTTTTCAGTCCCGGTCTGGTCCCGGTCTCGGTCTTGGTCTCAGTCCTGGTCTCAGTCCCAGTCTGGTCCTGGCCTCAGTCCAGGTCTCAGTCCTAGTCTGGTCCCGGTCTCGGTCCCGTTTTAGTCCCGGTCTCAGTCCTGGTTTGGTCCTGGTCTGGTCTTGGTCTCAGTTCCGGTCTGGTCCTGGCCTCAGTCCTGGTCCTAGTCCCAGACTCAGTCCTGGTCTGATCCCAGTCTGGTCCTAGTCTCAGTCCCGGTCTCAATCACGGTCTGGTCCTGGTCTGGTCCTGGTCTGGTCCTGGTCTCATTCCTGGTCTCAGTCCTGGTCCTGGTCCCAGTCTCAGTCCGGGTCTGGTCCCAGTCTCAGTCTCACTCTCCGTCCCAGGCTGGTCTCGGTCTCAATCACGGTCTGGTCCTGGTCTGGTCAGGGCCTCAGTCCCGGTCTCAGTCCCGGTCTCAGTCCCGGTCTGGTTCCGGTCTGGTCCCGGTCTGGTCCTGGACCTGGTTCAGTCCGGCATCACAGTTTAAGTCACGTAAACGGCAAACGTTCGTTATCCTGAAAAAACGAACCATTATCGTTTTTTCATTTTGGTTTTGGAGACAAATAATAAAGAAAATAGCAGTTTTTTTCATTTTCTTATTTCTGTTTTTATTTTGAAAAACAAATGTACAAATGACACACAGATTCAGGAGTTTGTGGAGTCTTAAAGTGTTTTCAGACAGAATGTGATCAGACCATCACAGTTTTTAAACCCACTAACAAAACCCGATCGTTTAATGACACAAACTTTTTACTTTTATCTGTGACTTTTAACAATTTTAGTTCACGACTCCTCCAAAACAGAGTTAAGATCATTATATTTCAGATTTTACTAAAAAACTTTACATTTTTTACCCCAGTTTGCCCATTTTTTAAGCTTCCTGGGTGGAAAATTATAACATAACAATAGTAATAATTCCATAACTTTTGCACCATTTAATGTTTTGTGCTTTGAATTACGTCCACTTCAAATTATAAACCAGATTTTTAACGTTACTAAATACTTTTTACTCTTATTTTACTAGTAATTTCTTGGACTACTTCTTTTGTACTTTTACTTGTGTCATGTTTTTTTAAGTACTACTCGTACTTTTACATGTGAAATGTGTTTTATATGAATAAAATTTCATTCTCTGGCTGTATTTGTCAAATTATTTTCAGTTCAGTTTATCCAGAGGAGTTTTGGTCCTGGTTTAGTCCTGGGTCAGTTCTAGTTTAGTCCTGGTTTAGTCCTGTTTTAGTCCTGGTTTACTCCTGGTTTAGTCCTGGGTCAGTTCTAGTTTAGTCCTGGTTTATTCCTCCTGATTTAGTCCTGGTTTAGTCCAGGTTTAGTCCTGTTTTAGTCCTGGTTAAGTCCTAGTTCAGTCCTGTTTTAGTCCTGGTTTAGTCCTAGTCTAGTCCTATTTTAGTCCTGGTTCAGTCCTGGTTTAGTCCAGTTTTAGTCCTGGTTTAGTCCTATTTTAGTCCTGGTTCAGTCCTGGTTTAGTTCTGTTTCAGTCCTGGTTTAGACCTGGTTTACTCCTGGTTTAGTCCTGGGTCAGTTCTAGTTTAGTCCTGTTTTAGTCCTGGTTTAGTCCTGGTTTAGTCCTGTTTAGTCCTGGTTTAGTCCTAGTCCTGGTTTAGTCCTGGTTTAGTCCTGGTTTAGTCAGTCTTGGTTTAGTCCTGGTTTAGTCCTGGTTTAGTCCTTGGTTTAGTCCTGGTTCAGTCTTGGTTTAGTCCTGGTTCAGTCCTTGGTTCAGTCCTGGTTTCAGTCCTTGGTTTAGTCCTGGTTTAGTCCTGGTTCAGTCCTGGTTTAGTCCTGGTTTAGTCTGTGGTTTAGTCCTGTTTTAGTCCTGGTTCAGTCCTGGTTCAGGTAATAATAAAACAGTGAAACAATTGTGTCATTAAGGAAACTTTTTCTGCACTAATGTGAGTCAGTATAATCACATTTTCTGACTCTGGAAACTCTGGAACTCTGCCCCTCCACGTCCGAACAGACTGGACGACTGCAACGCACTTTACTCAAAACAAACTTTACCAACTACAGTTCGTCCAAAACTCCGCAGTGCGACTTTTAACAAGAACCGAAAGAGAGAGAGAGAGAGCACATGACCCCAATCCTCGCGTCTTTGCACTGGCTTCTTGTTAATTTTAGAACTGATTTTAAGATGTTATTGTTTGTTTTTAAAGCTTTGAAGGGACTGGCCCCACAGTACGACCCGGACCTCCTCCAGCTTTGAGGTCCGAGGTCCAGCTCCAACTCTCGGTGCCTAAGAAGAGACTTAAAACCAGAGGGGACGGGACCTTCTCTGTGGTCGGCCCTAAGATCTGGAACCGTAACATACCGACTTTATTTATAAAGCACTTTAAAAACTTTACGGTCGGCCAAAGTGCTGCACACAAACACAGGACAGACAATGAGAATCACAGAAGAAAATATAAGGTACAAACAAAATACAGCTACTAAAAAACAGAGAAAAACAGTAAAATACTCAAGAAGAAATGTACATGTTACACTTATTAAAAGCCAGTGAAAAAAGATGCGTTTTTAGGAGCAGTGTTGGGAAGGTGACTTTTAAAATGTAATCCCCTACAGATTACAGATTACATACCCCAAAATGTAGTTTGTAACAGAATCCATTAAATTACTTAAAGTGAGTAACGTAATCTGAATACTTTGGATTACTTGATTTGCTGTAGAGAAGCAAAGACGAGGAAATCGTAACATAAGAAGTTTTGTCTGATAAAAGAAAATAAAAAAGCCCAGATTTTACTGAACCAAATTAAAAATATTATTGATAGAAGAAGAGGAAACACGGGCCACGCAGCAGGATTTAGTCCTGTTAAATCCTGTTTTAGACCTGGTTTAGACCTGGTTTTAGTCCTGGTTTTTAGACCTGGTTTGGACCTGGTTTGGACCTGGTTTAGTCCTGGTTTTAGACCTGGTTTGGACCTGGTTTGGACCTGGTTTAGACCTGGTTTAGTCCTGGTTTAGTCCTGGTTTAGACCTGGTTTAGCTCTGGTTTAGACCTGGTTTAGTCCTGGTTTAGACCTGGTTTTAGACCTGGTTTAGTCCTGGTTTAGTGTTCAGCGTTAAGTGGAATTACCGAAGGAAAAAAAAAGGAATAGCCCAAAATGTGAAAACAGGAAAATCCCTCTGTGTAATCCATTTATTTCAACAAAGTAACTGTAATCCAATTACCACTCACTGAAACAGTAACTGTAACTGAATACAGTTACTCATCATTAGTACTCTGATTACATAACTCCGGTACATGTAATCTGTTACTCCTCAACACTGTTTAGGAGTGAGGAGTTTAAAAACAGGTACAGACTCGGCCTCTGATCTCTAACGGCGACTGGTTCCAGAATCGAGGGGTGTTAACAGTTACTAAATACTTTTTTATTCTACTAGTAATTTCTTGGACTACTTCTTTTATACTTTTACTTGTGTCATGTTTTTTTTAAGTACTACTCGTACTTTTACATGTGAAATGTGTTTTATATGAATAAAATTTCATTCTCTAGGTGTATTTGTGAAATTATTTTCAGTTCAGTTTATCCAGAGGAGTTTCAGTTCTGCTTTAGTCCTGGTTTAGTTCTGGTTTAGTCCTATTTTACCCACAGCAAACGGCAAAGTTGCATTTTGGCTCACACAAACATAAAGAGCATTACAATAATCCAATCTATTCGTCACAGATGCATGTATGACAGTTTCGAAGTTTGGCGTTGACAAAATAGGCTTAATTTTGGCCAGTTGTCTTAACTGGAAAAAAAAACTAGATTACGAGAACTAGAACTAGAACTAGAACTAGAACTAGAACTAGAACTAGAACTAGAACTAGAACTAGAACGCTCTGCCCCCCCACGTCCGAACCGAACCCACAGTGGAGAGTTTTAAGTCTCGTCTTAAAACCCACTTTTATTCTCTGACTTTTAACACCTCCTGAGTTGTGTGCTCCTCTTTTATTTATTTATTTTAGTTTATTTTTATTATTTTTTTTTATTGGTTTTATTAGATTTTACTCATATTTTATTTTACAGTTTTTATTATTTTAAGGCTAGTATGATTATTTTAGTTGTTTATTTTATCATTTTATTATTGTTGTTATTATTATGTATTTGTGCAGCACTTTGGAAACTGTTTATTTGTGAAATGTGCGACAGAAATAAAGTGGATTGAAACAAACTCACACACGCAGCTCAGTGTGCAGTTCGTCCAGACGTCCGCTAGAGGCCGCTCACAGTCCACGGCTCACACTTCGGAGTTTATTTGGGTCACCTCCTCACGCCAAAGGTGCGAACTTCACTCTCTGCACGGGTCAGAAACGCGGTGGAACGACGAGATTTACGTTTCCACCGCGTTAAAGCCACATATTATTTTACTTATAAACACAATTTCAGCACGTAGACATACATTTTTAGCAAAATTTATCGCAATGCACCACGAAATCCGCTGATAAAAAGTTGAAATCACGCGTAAAACGAGCTGAAAATGTACGGTTTTCAGTCTCGCGCTTTGACGCACGGGTATCGTCAAAACGCGTGGATGTTTTCGTGAAAATACGCGCGCGCCGGTGCCCGGGGGACCGCTGCCGGAGCTGGCATCATCATGTATGCCGTGTGAAGTGTGTTCCGAGCGGGGATGAGCGCGCGGGAGGTGTGGGGTGGGGAGGAGAGCAGAGCATAGCAGAGCAGAGTGCGCTCCTGTATGGGCTGGTTACGTGCGCCGTGCGTCACTGGAGATTCCTGGATGATGCTCTCCGCTTTGGGAACGAACGGTGCGCCAGCGACGATCCACTCCGCCTGAGATTTTCACGAAACGCGGCGTATTTCGCGTGATTTCCAGCCTCCAAAAAAAGGATGTTACGTGGAAGTCCGTGCGAGGATACGGGGTGATCGGTCAAACTTGGAGGGGGAAAGAATAGTACGGATCGAAACGCTTCCAGGACGCAGCGGAACGCGAGCAGAGGGGGGGAGAGATGCTAAAACTTTGTCCGTGTGGTGGAGCGACATGAGCCGGACCTGATCGAAGGATGCTCGGGGTTTGGAATATAGTACCGGTCCTTCTTCTGCAAGCGTATCTCGTGTGCACATCGTCAGGTAAGAAGCGGAGGAGATGGAGATTGGAGATGGAGGCGAGGTGATAAAACAAACAAACACCGCGGGCTGATTTGTGCTCGGATAATATTTTCGTTTCATCGCAGTTGAGTCGTTTTTTCGCGTTGAGATTGGCGTAAAGATCCCATATATTACGTAAAATTGACTCTCGTGGAGTGTTGTTGTTGTTACCTCCTCAAAAAAAAAAAAAAAAACTGGACCTGGAGTTGTGTTTTTGTTTCATTCACACAGTTTTGAGTGATTTTTTATTTAATTTTATGAGTCTGTCCACATCTCCAGAGCTCAAAATGCTGCGTTTCACCCAGTGATGTCATGAAGTGGTAGTTCCAGAGTTAAAGGCGAAACGTTTTACCTTTAGTTTAAGCAATTCCAGGTCTGGCCAATCCAACCTGTCAAATCTCGATCCCGTCACTTCCAGGTGCCACAGTGACAAAAACTGTTGTTGTGTCCTTTGGCAAGACACTTGACCTCACCTGTCAGTGTGTCCCAGGGCAGCTGTGGCTACAACAATAGTTTGTCACGACCGAGTGTGGAGTGAAAGAATAAAATAATGATCTGCAAACAGTGTCGAGGAGTAACAGATTACATGTACTGTAATCAGAGTACTAATGATGAGTAACTGTATTCAGTTACAGTTACTGTTTCAGTGAGTGGGAATTGGATTACAGTTACTTTGTTGAAATAAATGCTTTCACATTTTGGGCTATATATTTTTTTTTTTCGGTAATTCCACTCATTGCTGGAAATTAAACCGGGTCTAAACTAAATCTAAACCAGGACTAAAACCAGGTCTAAACTAGATCTAAACCAGGACTAAACCAGAACTCGAACCAGGTCTAAACTAGATCTAAACCAGGACTAAACCAGGATTATACCAGGACTAAACCAGGACTAACCAGGACTAAAACCAGGTATAAACCAGGACTAAAACCAGGTCTAAACGAGATCTAAACCAGGACTAAACCAGGTCTAAACCAGGACTAAACCAGGACTAAACCAGGACTAAAACCAGGTCTAAACCAGGACTAAAACCAGGTCTAAACTAGATCTAAACTAGATCTAAACCAGGACTAAACCAGGACTAAACCAGGACTAAACCAGACTAAACCAGGACTAAAACCAGGATAACCAGGACTAAACCAGGTCTAAACCAGGACTAAAAACCAGGACTTAAACCAGGTCTAAACCAGGACTAAAACCAGGTCTAAACTAGATCTAAACTAGATCTAAAGCAGGACTAAACCAGGACTAAAACCAGGATTAAACCAGGACTAAACCAGGTCTAAACCAGGTCTAAATCAGGATTTAACAGGACTAAATCCTGCTATGCAGACCGTGTTTCCTCGTCTTCTATCAATAATATTTTTAATTTGGTTCAGTAAAATCTGGGCTTTTTATTTTCTTTTATCAGACAAAACTTCTTATGTTACAATTTTAGACCTAGTTTAGATCTAGTTTAGTCCTGGTTTTAGTCCTGGTTTAGTCCTGGTTTAGTCCTGGTTTAGTCCTGGTTTTAGTCCTGGTTTAGTCCTGGTTTTAGTCCTGGTTTAGTCCTGGTTTAGTCCTGGTTTTAGTCCTGGTTTAGTCCTGGTTTAGTCCTGGAGTCCTGGTTTAGTCCTGGTTTAGTCCTGGTTTAGTCCTGGTTTAGTCCTGGTTTAGTCCTGGTTTTAGTCCTGGTTTAGTCCTGGTTTAGTTTAGTCCTGGTTTTAGTCCTGGTTTAGTCCTGGTTTAGTCCTGGTTTAGTCCTGGTTTAGTCCTGGTTTAGTCCTGGTTTTAGTCCTGGTTTAGTCCTGGTTTTAGTCCTGGTTTAGTCCTGGTTTAGTCCTGGTTTAGGTTTTAGTCCTGTTTAGTTTTAGTGGAATTACCAAAAAAACAAAACAAAAAAAACCCTGGAAAACAGGAAAAATCCCTGCCGTGTAATCCATTTATTTCAACAAAGTAACTGTAATCCAATTACCACTCACTGAAACAGTAACTGTAACTGAATACAGTTACTCATAATTAGTACTCTGATTACATAACTCTGGTACATGTAATCTGTTACTCCCCAGCACTGAGTGTTACAGAGCTCCAGTGCAGAATGGTTTTGTTCCATCAACAATTAGTTAAATTCATTCATCACACTTGGCTAAAATCACAATAAATATTAAATATGTATAAAAACACACGATTTTCCCAAGACAAACGTACTAAAATTGATAGATTAATTTTAATTTATTCACGACATCAGCTGCTTTTAAAATGATTCATTCTACACTGTAACAAATCTCCTGTAAATTTGACAGTAAACACCTTGTTTGTTTTATTTATTACTGTAAATCATTTTTACAGGTAAGAGCTGGAACACTTTACAGGGTTTTGTTGAGGTATTTTTTTTACAGTTATTCGCTGGTTTGAAGTTTACAGTAAATAATTGCTCTGCAGCTTACAGCAAAACCTTGTATATCACATGTACAAGTGTTACCTGGGAATTTTGTTATCAGTATTTCCCTGTAATTTAAAAATACAACTAATCAATGTATTGTCATAAGAATAAACAGACTCAGAGCTAAAACTCATTCAAACATTTATTTTAAAAACAGTTAACACAAATACACATTAAAATATGTAAACAAATGATGTAAGAAAATATTTAAGAAAGTTAAAGACACATGGAAGTGACAGTTGGACATGAGCTGAAGTATAAAGTCCATAAAGAGTCTGAGCACAGCAAAAAACTGAAGGGTTAAAATTTTAGGGTAAAATATTTCAGAGTTGTTTTTAACACCAAAAGTGTTATTTTAACTATTTGAAAGTTAAATGGGGGTTTGAGTTGGGGTTATTTGCCAGAGTTGATGTGGTTGAGGTTAATTCAACTTCCTCTAGTGTTAATTCAACTTCCTCTAGTGTTAATTCAACTTCCTCTAGTGTTAATTCAACTTCCTTTATTGTTAATTCAACTTCCTCTAGTGTTAATTCAACTTCCTCTAGTTTTAATTCAACTTCTCTTAGTGTTAATTTGGCTCCTCCCATTCACCACTTCAAACTCTTGTGAGAGAAGTGAACCAGTTTGAACCAGTTTTGTACATAATTGAATCTTAAATTAACTCAAATAAAGTAAAAATAAAATAAAACAACTCTATGTGTTGTTAACTCTACAAAGTGTTGTCTGTTTACTCCCAAAACGTGAATATAACTCTGGATTTCAGGTTAAACAGAAACTTTGGTCCAGTGTTACTTAATTAACATTTCCAAAAATGTTAAATTAACTCTAGAACAGATTGGACTCATATAAACTCTGAGAAAATGTTAAAGTTGATTCTGTGTGAGTCAATTTTAACCCTCCACTTTTTGTTGTGAAGAGGAAAGACGTGAGGATCTCAAGTTCTTCAGGCTCCTTCTAGATCTGTGTCTGTGTTCACCTCATGAAACATCTGTAATCACAAACACAGAGGAATCAAAGGAGGTAACAGCATCTGTGTTATTCTAATGACAAACAGTTTAACTGTCACCAAACCTTTAAACACGTGAAATGAAATACTCACCTGTGAAGTGCAGCGGAGGCAGTGAAGAAGTGAGTTGAGCTCAGACACAGAGCTGGAATGTGACCTGATCTTTACTGATCAATACTCAGTATAAACCAGGAACACAAACATCACATTTTATTATTAGAATCCACCTTTAATATTTACACAGCACAACTGAGCTTAATGTTATTATAATGACTTCAACATCCACCACTAAGTGTGTACATGAAGGACATGTTCATCAGTCCAGTGTGCAGGAGGTTCTAGTGAAGAAACCAGCTCAGATACAGAGGTGTGTACTTCAGTCTTCAGTATCAGAGTAAACTACAACTTCACCTGAACAAACAGACTGACATTTTATTATTATTATAGATGAACATGATATTTATGCCTTTAATGAACATATCACAGAAAACAATAGTGTTCCATGCCATAATAACAGAAAGTTTACATCACAAACCTTTATATTAAAGACTCACCAACTGAAACCCAGTGACTCTAGTGACGAATACAAACAGTTACAGACGTGATGTTCTGTCAGTCTCAGTGTCCACCTGGTGTGGTGACACCTAAATAAATGCATTATTATTATTATTTATTTTTTTATTAAACATGGTGTTCATTATTACACCTAAAATCACAGAACATTGTGTTCCATGTTTTTTTTTGACATGTTTGGCCAATTCTTTAATTTAATCACAATCTTACCTTTACATTAATCCAGTGCACAGTGGACTTTTATATGTGTGTAGAAGAACCGGCTCAGCTCATGGTGAGATGAGGCCTGGACCTGGTCTCTCTTCAGTCTGTGGTGTCCACCTGGTGCAGGGCGACTGCACTGACAACTTCACCTCAACAAACACAAACACATTTGTATAAAACATGGTGGTTTTAAATTTGGGGCATTTGTGATTTAGTTTTGATGTGTGACCCTTAGTTTATTCACTTGTTTTTGTATAAATCTGTGTGACCCGTTTTTTTTGTCGGGCTGGTGTCACCTAGTGCTTCCGCTCAATTTCATTTCTCTCCATCAACTAGATCAGAAATCTGAATACAACAGACGGTTTGTAAAAACCCCGAAAGTGCGAGTTCGGGCACCAGACAATCACACATTCTGTGTTGATTCCCGAGATTTCCCGTATTTTGAAAAACGAATGAGCGAATGATACATGGATTGGTGGAAAACAAAGTTCCTATCGAATCCATGTGTCATTCGTTTTTTCGTTTTCCAATATAAAACCAAAAATAAGAAAACGAAAAAAAAAACAATTTTCTTCATTATTTGTCTTCAAAACCAAAATGAAAAACGGATAACAATTTGTTTTTTCTGTTTTCAATTTTGTGTTTAAATGAAGAATGGAAAAAACGGATAACGGCCTCGTTTACGTGACTTACGTGACTGCGATGTCGGAATTTTGCGGTGCATAAGGACTGAACCAGGACTGATCCAGGTCCAGGACCAGGCCGGAACTAGACCGAGACCAGACCGAGACCAGGCTGGGACCAAACCAGGACCAATAGTGACGTAATCAGAGTACAAATTATGAGTAACTGTATTCAAGTTACAGTTACTGTTTCAGTGAGTGGGAATTGGATTACAGTTACTTTGTTGAAATAAATGGATTACACGGCGGTATTTTCCTGTTTTCACATTTTGGGCTAAACCAGAACTAAACCAAGACTAAACAGGACTAAACCAGGACTAAACCAGAACTAAACCAGGACTAAACCAGGACTAAACCAGGACTAAACCAGGACTAAACAGTATGACACTTAACAGTAGTGTGAACATAATTTAAAGCAGCAGTGATCTCATATAAAAATCATTTCTCTATCAATAATATTTTTAATCTGGTTAAGGAAAGACTGGACTTTTTATTTTCTTTAAGCAGACAAAACATTAAAAGTTAATATTTCCTCGTCTTTGCTTCTCTACTTTAAACAAAAGTCTGTTCATGGAGACTTGGGCTCAACAGACAATTTGAAGAGAACAAACATGAATTTTCAGGATGTGGTCGTTACATTCATGTCGCTTTTAAAAAGCACGACAACATCAAGTAATCCAAAGTATTCAGATTACGTTACTCACTTTAAGTAATTTAATGGATTACGTTACAAACTACATTTTGGTGTGTGTAATCTGTAATTTGTAGGGGATTACATTTTAAAAGTAAACTTCCCAACACTGTATACAGACAAAAAGAAGGTTTCGCCATGAGGGATCCGCTCTCGGCCATTACGAGCCATTTCTTCACTGAAGATCTGGAGGAAAAGGCCCTCAAACCCGTCCCTCCACATCAGAGCCGCCCCGTGGAGAAGATATGAGGATGACATATTGGAGAAAATAAAACAAGGACACAGAGGAGCAAAGGGAGCACTTTAAAACAACTGATAAAACAGGAAAATAAACACACTTGAGGAGGAGGACGAGGAGGAGGAGAGAATTACGGCTTTTTTGGACGTAAACCTCAAACCCGGTCAGGACAGAAAACGCTCAACCGGCACCACAACATTATTCCTGCTCTTCACCGTCATCACAAAGGAGGAGGAAGAGGAGGGGAGACGCCGCGAAGCCAGATGGACGAGGATTTCAAGGACATACAACACAATACGAACATCAAAACTACGGCAAAACCACACGCAAAAACGAACGACGGCGACGGGTGCACCCCAAGGACAAAACGCAAACAGATCAAAAAACACAACGTTCTGTAGAAATACCACGAAAACAAAACACGCAGTAAAGCTTCTGTCGAGGAAACAGGGAGACGATTGAGCGCGAGGAAAAAAAGAAACATGAAAAAGAATGTGGAAAACAAAAACAAAACACCACACGACTCAAGAGAAGAGGAGAGGGCACATCAGCCAAACCACTGCAAATGTGAAGATCATATTTACACCAGGGACACTCCAAAAATACTGTGAACAGAAGGACACAAGAACAAACACTAGAGGCTAATAAGAAAAGAGGAAGCAATGTATTAACCCGCTAAATTAATTCCTGTTCCTAATATGGATCTTGGGTTCAGATTCGCTCCTATGACTGCAGGCCTCGGTGAGCTTCATTTGACTGGAGCTGGACGCTGTGGGTGACGTCACTTTTCTTTATACAGTCTGTGGTTTGTTGTGGTCAGCTCATCAGTGTCACGTGAGTCACATGAGGCGTCTGAGGAAGGAGACAGATGGTTAAAAAAAAAAAAAAAAATCAAAGCTTTTGGTTTTTAAAAAGATGAAGTTCTGATTCTGGTCCAGACATGAAGATACAAACTATATGTGAGGGTAAGATGTCCATCCATCCATCCATCCATCCATTCATTTTCTTCCTCTTATCCGGGGCCGGGTCGTGTGGGCAGCAGTCTAAGCAGGGACTCCCAGACTTCCTTCACCCCAGACACTTCCTCTAGCTCCTCCAGGGGAACCCCGAGGTCTTCCCAGACCAGCCCAGAGACATAGTCCCTCCAGTGTGTCCTGGGTCTTCCCCGGGGCCTCCTCACGGTGGGACATTCCAGGAACACCTCCCAAGGGCGGCGTCCAGGAGGCATCAGAACAGATGCCCGAGCCTCAGCTGCTCCTCTCCACATGGAGGAGCAGTGGCTCTACTCTGAGCTCCTCCCGTGTGACTGAGCTCCTCACCCTGTCTCTAAGGGAGCGCCCAGACACCCTGCAGAGGAAACTCATTTCCCACTTGTATCTGTGATCTCGTTCTTTCGGTCATTACCCAGAGCTCATGATCATAGGTGAGGGGAGGAATGTCGACTGACGGTAAATCGAGAGCTTCGCCTTTCGGCTCATCTCCTCTTCACCACAACGGTCCAATACAGAGACCACATCACTGCAGACGCTGCACTGATCCACCTGTCAATCTCACGCTCCATCCTCCCCTCACTCGAGAACAAGACCCAGAGATACTTGAACTCCTCCACTTGAGGCAGGGACTCTCCATCTGGAGAGAGGTGGGTGGAGGTTAAGATGTAAAAAACACTTATAATTACTCGTGATGGGCAGAGAGTGATACAGTATTTTCAGGGCCGTTCAGAGCCACTTGTACTGGGGCCCTAAACACAAATACTTTGTGGTGCCACCCCACCCTGCCCCGCCTGGATCTAAGAATAATTCAGAATTTATCATTGCAATTTGCTTTATTTCCAAAACCAATACACCAAACATGAAAGTTAAAACAATAAATTATTAACAAAGGTTAATACATAAATATCACCACTATTATTATAAACAAAGATTTGTGCAACGACTGCAGACTGAACATTGTAAACACAAGTAAAAGTAAGTAAGTAAGTTTTTATTTATATAGTACTTTTCACAGACATATGTCATAAAGACACTTTACAGAGCTTTATTCACTCACTCCAAACCCGGTGTTGGTGAACTACTATTGCAGCCACAGCTGCCCTGTGTCAGATTGACTGAAGCGCAGATCTGCGCCATTGGCCCCTCAAACCATCATCATCATCACTCACACACACACACACACACCACTTTCATACTAGGCAATGTGGGTGAAGTGTCTTGCCTAAGGACACAACAACAGTTTTGGCTCCTGATTTTCCCAGTGTCTCCATCCAAGTCCAGACCAGACCAGACCTCTGAGCTTCTGAGATCTGCCAGAATCAGGCTTTGACAAACTGGAACGACCACCATGTACTTAAAAACAAACACTTGCACACTACAGTTTATCAAAGAATTTGACAGTGAAAATGTCTTAGGAAAGACTGTATCTGCTGGAATCCACAGAGAGAGAAAGAGATTTCAGTGGATTCTGTTCGTGCTCTGGCTTCTCATCTTTCTCCGCTCACTTTGGACGGAAAGTTTTGCGAAGAATCACGAGCCTGAAGCGTAACGTGTGTGTAGTAATTGTATTTTACTCAAGTACACTGTTACTTTAAACAAAACATTACTCCAGTACAAGTCAAAATACGGTGTAAAAACTACTCGTAAAAGTAGAGTTCCTTGAGTGACACAGCAGCACCTGGAGTAGTTCTTCACAGACTGTATGAGCCCGGCCCGTGTGGAGAAATGAGTCTTATTTAAGTGTGATTTGGGCGCAGAGTCCGGCTCGTGCTTCATCTCCTCCTCTCCCTCTGTCTCTGTGTCTCTCTCGGTCTCTGTGTCTCTCTCAGTCTCTGTGTCTCTCTCTCTGGTCTCTGTGTCTCTCTCGGTCTCTGTGTCTCTCTCGGTCTCTGTGTCTCTCTCTCTCTGTCTCTCTCTCTCTCTCTCTCTCTCTCGGTCTCTGTGTCTCTCTCGGTCTCTCTCTCTCTGTCTCTGTGTCTCTCTCGGTCTCTCTCTCGTGTCTCTCTCGGTCTCTGTGTCTCTCTCGGTCTCTGTGTCTCTCTCGGTCTCTGTCTCTCTCTGTCTCTCTCTCTGTGTCGTCTCTCTCTGGTCTCTGTGTCTCTCTCGGTCTCTCTCTCTCGGTCTCTCTCGTGTCTCTCTCGGTCTCTGGTCTCTCTCTCTGGTCTCTGTCGTCTCTCTCGGTCTCTGTGTCTCTCTCGGTCTCTCTCGGTCTCTCTCGGTCTCTGTGTCTCTCTCGGTCTCTGTGTCTCTCTCGGTCTCTGTGTCTCTCTCGGTCTCTCGTCTCTGTCTCTCTCGGTCTCTGTCTCTCTCGGTCTCTCTCGTGTCTCTCTCGGTCTCTGTCTCTCTCGTCTCTCTCGGTCTCTGTGTCTCTCTCGGTCTCTGTCTCTGTGTCTCTCTCTCTCTGTGTCTCTCTCTCTCTCGTGTCTCTCTCGGTCTCTGGTCTCTCTCGGTCTCTGTGTCTCTCTCGGTCTCTGTGTCTCTCTCTCTCTCTCTGTGTCTCTCTCGGTCTCTGTGTCTCTCTCGGTCTCTGTGTCTCTCTCGGTCTCTGTGTCTCTCTCTCTCTGTGTCTCTCTCGGTCTCTGTGTCTCTCTCGGTCTCTCTCTCTGTGTCTCTCTCGGTCTCTGTGTCTCTCTCGGTCTCTCTCTCGGTCTCTGTCTCTCGGTCTCTGTGTCTCTCTCGGTCTCTGTGTCTCTCTCGGTCTCTCTCGGTCTCTGGTCTCTCTCTCGGTCTCTCTCGGTCTCTGTGTCTCTCTCGGTCTCTGTGTCTCTCTCGGTCTCTGTGTCTCTCTTCTGAGTCTCTGATCTGTGTCTCTCTCGGTCGAGTCTGTGTATGAAGGCAAATGGCAGAGTAATAAAACACACTTAATGGAGTTAACTAGACGAGCGGGGCGGACTTTGGTTCAGTCCACGCTGCTCGTGTCGACTTTTAGAACGGCCCTGGTGTTTCAGAGCTGGTTTAGTCCTGATTTAGTCCTGGTTTAGTCCAGGTTTAGTCCTGTTTTAGTCCTGGTTCAGTCCAGGTTTAGTCCTGTTTTAGACCTGGTTTAGTCTTGTTTTAGTCCTGGTTTAGTCTTGTTTTATTCCTGGTTTTAGTCCTGGTTTAGTCCAGGTTTAGTCCTGTTTTAGTCCTGGTTCAGTCCTGGTTTAGTCCTTGTTTAGTCCTGGTTCAGTCCTGGCTTTAGTCCTGTTTAAGTCCTGTTTTAGACCTGGTTTAGTCCTGGTTTAGACCAGGTTTAGTTCTGTTTTAGTCCTGGTTCTGTCCCTGTTTTAGTCCAGGTTTAGTTCTGTTTTAGTCCTGGTTCAATCCTGTTTTAGTCCTGTTTTAGTCCTGGTTCAGTCCTTGTTTAGTCCTGGTTCAGTTCTGTTTAAGTCCTGGTTTAGTCCTGTTTTTAGTCCTGGTTCAGTCCTGGTTTTAGTCCTGTTTTAGTCCTGTTTTAAGTCCTGTTTTAGTCCTGTTTAGTCCTAGTCCTGTTTTAGTCCTGTTTAGTCGTCCTGGTTTTAGTCCTGGTTTAGTCCTGGTTTAGTCCTGGTTTAGACCTGGTTTAGACCTGGTTTAGACCTGGTTTAGTCCTGGTTTAGACCTGGTTTAGACCTGGTTTAGACCTGGTTTAGACCTGGTTCAGTCCTGGTTTAGTCCTGGTTTAGACCTGGTTTAGACCTGGTTTAGACCTGGTTTAGACCTGGTTCAGTCCTGGTTTAGTCCTGGTTCTGTTCTGCTTTAAACGGTTCTGGAGTGATTTTCTATCTTTCTTTTTATCTCTCTCAGAGCTGTTTACATCGAGGAAACACTCACCCACACACTTTCAGACACTGATGGGGGCGAACTGGGTGAAGTGTCTTGCTCAAGGACACAGCAACATTTTCATTTTCCTGGTTTAGTCTTGGTTTAGACTAGGGATGTGAATATTTGGCAAAAACACTATTCGAAACTCAATGACAGCTATTCGAATATTATTCAAAAATCGCCCCCCCTTTCCCCGCCTGCACGCACACGCACATATACCACATGACAGATGGGGTATTTAAGCGCAAATGTTTTAATCAACAAAACACCCTTCCAAATCAGAAATGAGCACCCACCTATGAAACAATATGAAATTATATTCAAGGCTATCTCAGTTTTAACCCTCTCCAGGCAGGCGTTGCAGATTTGCAACAGCTAAATTCCAATTACCTACTGACTCCACATCCATATTTTATTAGCTTTTTTCCCATCCATGCTGATAAACGTGGACGATGCAGACTGTGCAAGAATGACAACACACAAACTGCCTGCCAGAAGTGCAAAATACTTTTTTTGTTTACAAAGGATAAAAAAGTCAGGATTGTATATTACTACCCCATATTATAATTTTCCCCAAATATCAGATTTTTCCTGATACTAGAAATTAATTTGAGCCTGAGAGGGTTAAAAACGCATGACCAAGCACATACTGTAGCCCACTGCAGAGACTCGCTCCGATGGCACGGACGTCGCAGACACACCTAAGTAAGCGCTCGCTCACTTTGCCAGTCGGGGGTATTTCTGTTTGCTTCTTTTCCATCATGTTTAGGCGTGTTCTATCAAAAATGACTAGACTCAGTCAATTTAAGTTACAAAAATTTATTCCCCTGACAATTCAATTCTAATACAGAGCTCTGGGTCAGATTGTTGTCCCTAACTGCCTACAAAGTTACATAGGGCTTATACCAGTTGGTTTATCTCTACAGTCCCAGTTCTGCAAAGGAAATTGCTTAGAAGCACATAGGTTACACATTATATAGGAAACACAATGGTACTGTTCAACAAATAAGATCTCGGTGTTTAAGCTTCAACTCAATGTGTAACTTCATTAACCAATAGTCTTCACATGTCATCGGGTCAGTGTGGAGCGGTGGGCATATATCCTGGCAGTACTGAGTTCACTTGCGCATGTTCCCGTGTTTGGGCGTGTTTCGCTCTCAGACGGCTCTGCATGGTAGTGGTTGATCTATGGTTTGCTTCACCTGGCAGATTTTTCATTTAACAAAGTAAATGACGATCATACGGAACTTTTACTTGCTTCTGCATTGCTAATGCGGCGCGATAAGTTTTCTTCTTCTGTTATTCCGGAGCAGCCTCTACACTCGGCCTAGTCTACCGCGCCTACAGGGAGTTTTACAGTCTGTTAGCGCCACCTTCTGGCCGAATGCCGTACATGAAATATTGGTTAGGAAACGTCTTTATTCGAAATTACTATTCAATATTCAAACGTATGACGAATATTCGAAAATCATGTCTCATCCCTAGTTTAGACCTGGTTTAGTCCTGTTTTAGTCCTGTTTTGGTCCTGGTTTAGTCCTGGTTTAATCCTGGTTCAGTCCTGGTTTAATCCTGTTTTAGTCCTGGTTTAGTCCTGGTTTAGTCCTGGTTTAATCCTGGTTCAGTCCTGTTTTAGTCCTGTTTTGGTCCTGGTTTAGTCCTGGTTTAATCCTGGTTTAGTTTTAGTCCTGGTTTAATCCTGTTTAGTCCTGGTTTAGTCCTGGTTTAGACCTGGTTTAATCCTGGTTTAGACCTGGTTTAATCCTGGTTTAGTTTAGTTTAGTTATTTTTTGTGTGCTTTCTTTATGTTATTTATTATTATTATTATTATTATTATTATTATTATTATTATTATTATTATTATTATTATGAATAATAATAATAATAATAATAATAATAATAATATAATAATAATTCAGTTTTTATTATTAATATTTGTTTTCTTTGGATTTGTCTATAATAAATTTAAAAAATTATAAATAAAATATAAAATATAAATACATAACACCAGTGACTATAGAAAACCTGCGACAGTTTGGCATGAATCCACACACAGGGCAGCCACAACCGCGCACTCCTTTAATACTCCTTTAATACTGTGTAATCCTAATCTGACCCTCCCCTCCCCTGCACCCGCCAGCACCCGCCAGCACCCGCCAGCACCCGCCAGCACCCGTCCAGCCCCCGTCAGCCCCCGTCAGCCCCCGTCCCGTCCACATGTCCGCTGTCGTATCGCTCCAATCCTCCGCGGCGCACGGAGGGACAGCTGCAGAGGGAGCGGGAGCTAAGGGCCTCGCCGGTGCTCAGGTTTTATAACGTTATGGAAATGCAGCAGAAATAGGACAGAGAAATAAAACGCTGGAAGAAAAAGACCAAGAGAAGCGAGAGAATAAAACAGAGACGCTGATAGAGTTACGTGTTATGATGCTGATGTTTGTGAGGAAAAATCCCGCGCACCGTTTTACTTGGAAATAGTGAGATTTATTTTTATTTTGTTGAAATAAATGGATGACATGGCGGTATTTTCCTGTTTTCACACTTTGGGCTAAAACCAGGACTAAACCAGGTCTAAACCAGGTCTAAAAACAGGACTAAAGGAGGACTAAACCAGGTCTAACCCAGAAATAAACCAGGTCTAAACCAGGTCTAAAACAGGACTAAAGGAGGACTAAACCAGGTCTAAACCAGGAATAAACCAGGTCTAAAACAGGACTAAAACAGGACTAAACCAGGACTAAACCAGGTCTAAAACAGGACTAAAGCAGGACTAAACCAGGTCTAAAACAGGACTAAAGCAGGACTAAAACAGGACTAAAACAGGACTAAACCAGGTCTAAACCAGGTCTAAAACAGGACTAAAACAGGACTTAAAACAGGTTTAAAGCAGGACTAAAACCAGGACTAAAACAGGAATAAACCAGGTCTAAACCAGGACTAAACTAGGACTAAACCAGGACTAAAGTTGGACTAAAGCAGGACTAAACCATTTCTAAAACCAGGACTCATTGTTCTACACTGCAGTGTTCACGATATAATAAGTTTATCTACTCGTGTTTATTAATATTTTACCGATCAGTAATGTTCAGTTGATGTGGACACGGTGCTTGAGCTTCGTGCTCCTCAAAGTCCTCGTCCGATTCCGGGTCCAACACATGCGGCTGAACGCGCTGTATCTCCATGATGAATAAAGGTTTATTCCTACTAGAGCCCTGCAGTCCCGCGGGCCCCGACGCAAACCACTGCGACGCGGGACACATTTTGAAAGCTCGCTGTGGGCGCGGGCGGGAGTGGGGCTAAACAATGTGGGCGAGGGCGGGAGGGATGATAAACTGCAGTCCCGCAAACTAAATATGAGTATAAAGTAAAATATAAATAAGATGAATGTAAGTATATCATGCATCATTTGTGCTGGAGATTTTATTTGGCATTAATAAAAACATTTTAAGCAGCAGACGTCCCCCGTCCTGTACGCCGCGCGGACAGTCCCCCCGCGTCCCTTATGCCATGCAGACAGTCCTTCCGTCCAAGTATGCCATGTGAACAGTCCCCCGTGTCCCGTACACCACGCTAACAGTCCCTCCTTCCGTACGTCGTGCTGCCTGCGCAACAAAACCAGAACTCAACCAGAACTAAACCAGGTCTAAACCAGGACTAAACCAGGTCTAAAAACAGCTCTAAAACCAGGACTAAAACTGAATTTAGCCAGGACTTAACCATGTCGCCGGATCGCCCACCGCGCCTCCTCTCCGTGTTTGATAGAGTTTAAGAAAGCAAAGGTTCCCATCCTGCGGGACTTGCGGGCGGGCGCGGGACACAGTATTGCAGATGCGGGCGGGAGCGGGATTGAAAATTACAATTCTTTGCGGGAGCGGGACTCAAAATTCTGTCCCGCGCAGACCTCTAATTCCTACCACTATCAGGGTGCACGTCTGTCTCCCCCTCCCTCCCTGAGATGGCGGAGGAAGGGCGGCTCACTAAGAGCCTACGTCACGTTTGGAGGGCGGAGCCTGTGTTTTCTCAGGACGGGCGGGGGGAGGAGCAATAGTCGGACTTTCATAGTTCCTGGTCTGTGACTGATTTCATAACTATTGTGTAATGGATGTTCCAAAACCCAAATTGTGCTTGTTTATGTGCAGAAGATACAATGTGAAAAGAGTTATTTTGCATGAGACGGGATCTTTAAATAAAAAAGTACCTGTTTGAAAATCCACTTAAAGAGTAAAGAGTGTTTTAGGTGTTGAATGTTGAATTATGCAGATTTCATTGTGCAGTAAAAGTACTTTATTTATTTTCAAATGAATTTTCAAGGTCCAATATCACACAAAATAGACTCTTGTGAGCTTTTAGTCGTGTTATAACGATGTGAACTCCTCAAAAACAGACCTGGAGTTGTGTTTTTGTTTCATTCACTCGTGTTTTCTACATCTGCAAATGTCATGAAGCGTCGTTTTCACATTAACAGCTCCTTTTACCTTTTGTTCAGTGGAGATTGGAGAGGGCAGGAATGATCCAAATGATTCTAGTGAAGGTGTGTGGAGTTCTAAAGCACTTCCTGTATCACCACATGACATCACAAGGTGGAACGGAGTGTCTTCTTTCTGTTTGAGAGAAGAACTCCACGTGTGTTTGTGCAGCAAAGACGAGGATCTTAACATAAGTTGTTTTACCTGATAAAAGAGAATAAAAAGACTAGTTTAGTCCTGGTTTAGACCTGGTTTAGACCTGGTTTAGACCTGGTTTAGTCCTGGTTTAGACCTGGTTTAGACCTGTTTTTAGTCCTGCTTTTAGTCCTGGTTTAGACCTGGTTTAGACCTGTTTTTAGTCCTGGTTTAGTCTTGGTTTAGACCTGGTTTAATCCTGGTTTAGTCCTGGTTTAGACCTGGTTTAGACCTGGTTTAGATCTGGTTTAGTCCTGGGTTAGTCCTGGTTTGGACCTGGTTTTAGTCCTAGTTTAGACCTGGTTTAGTCCTGGTTCGGTCCTGGTTTAGTCCTGGTTTTAGTCTTGGTTTAATCCTGGTTTAGTCCTGGTTTAGTCCTGATTTAGTCCTGGTTTAGACCTGGTTTTAGACCTGGTTTAGACCTAGTATAGTCCTGATTTAGTCCTGAGTTAGTCCTGGTTTGGACCTGGTTTTAATCCTAGTTTAGACCTGGTTTAATCCTGGTTTAGACCTGGTTTTAGTCCTAGTTTAGACCTAGTTTAGACCTGGTTTAATCCTGGTTTAGTCCTGGGTTTAGTCCTTGTTTAGACCTGGGTTAGACCTGGTTTAATCCTGGTTTAGACCTGGTTTAGTCCTTGTTTAGACCTAGTTTAGACCTGGTTTAATCCTGGTTTAGACCTGGTTTAGTCCTTGTTTAGACCTGGGTTAGACCTGGTTTAGACCTGGTTTAGTCCTTGTTTAGTTTAGTCCTGGTTTAGTCCTTGTTTAGTCCTGGTTTAGTCCTGATTTAGACCTGGTTTAATCCTGGTTTAGTCCTGGTTTTAGTCCTTGTTTAGACCTGGGTTAGACCTGGTTTAGACCTGGTTTAGTCCTTGTTTAGTCCTGGTTTAGTCCTGATTTAGACCTCTTAAACGAGACTAAAAACAGTCGTAGATTTTGAACTGGGTTAAACTTAAACTTAATTTGTATAAATAACTTCGAAAACAATTCTGGCTGTGGGAAAATCCCAAACAGGCGGCGTTAATATCACACGTAAGAATCCCATGTTCTGTTGTGTTTTTTTAAGTTTCAGATGTTGAGCAGCGGCCTACATAAATCTGCCGAGGTTTAGTACTTTTATAAATATTTGTAAAGACCAAAAAACTTGCTTTCTGACAACTTTGCGACCGAATTATGCCACCGCTTTTTGTAGCATTTTAAAAACATTCATACAGAGAAAACCTTGAATTTTGTGCCAGTTTTTGTTTCACGTGGAAAAGGACAATAATGACAGAGATTTTAAAAACCTTGTGTACAGAGAAAGAGTCAGAACCTCACAAGAACCGAATCTTTAAAAAAAAAGAAGAACTGATGAAAAAAAGTTACTGTATTTCCTGTAAAACCAGGACTAAACCAGGACTAAACCAGGACTAAACCAGGTCTAAACCAGGACTAAACCAGGTCTAAACCAGGACTAAGTCAGGACTAAAACAGGATTTAACCAAGACTAAAACCAGGACTAAACTACAGTAGGACTAAACCAGGACTAAACCAGGACTAAACCAAGACTAAACCAGGTCTAAACCATGTCTAAAACCAGGACTAAAACAGGATTAAACCAAGACTAAAACCAGGACTAAACTACAGTAGGACTAAACTAGGATTAAAACCAGGGCTAAACCAGGTCTAAAACCAGTACTAAACCAGTACTAAACTAGGACTAAAACTAGGACTAAAACCAGGACTAAAAGCAGGACAAACCAGGACAAAACCAGGACTAAGCCAGGACTAAACCAGGTTTAAACCAGGACTAAACCAGGATTAAACCAGGTCTAAACCAGGACTAAACTAGGACTAAAACCAGGACTAAACCAGGACTAAACCAGGTCTAAAACCAGGACTAAACCAGGACTAAACTAGGACTAAAACCAGGACTAAACCAGGTCTAAACCAGGACTAAACCAGCACTAAACCAGGACTAAACCAGGACTAAACTTGGACTAAAACCAGGTCTAAACCAGGACTAAACCAGGATTAAACCAAGACTAAACCAGGACTAAACCAGGACTAAACCAGGTCTAAACCAGGTCTAAACCAGGTCAAAACCAGGACTAAAACCAAAACTAAACCAGGTCTAAACCAGGTCTAAACCAGGACTAAACCAGGACTAAACCAGGACTAAACCAGGTCTAAACCAGGACTAAACTAAGACTAAACCAGGTCTAAACCAGGTCTAAACCAGGACTAAACTAGGACTAAACTAGGACTAAACCAGGACTAAACCAGGTCTAAACCAGGACTAAACCAGGACTAAAACCAGGTCTAAACCAAACAGGACTAAAACCAGGTCTAAACCAGGAAACCAGGACTAAACCAGGTCTAAACCAGGTAAACCAGGACTAAACCAGGACTAAACCAGGTAAACCAGGACTAAACCAGTCTAAACCAGGACTAAACCAGGAAAACCAGTCTAAACCAGGACTAAACCAGGACTAAACCAGGTCTAACCAGGTCTAAACCAGGAAACCAGGACTAAACCAGGTCTAAACCAGGACTAAAACCAGGACTAAACCAGGTAAACCAGGTCTAAACCAGGACTAAACCAGGTCTAAACCAGGTCTAAACCAGGACTAAACCAGGTCTAAACCAGGGCTAAACCAGGACTAAACCAGGACTAAACCAGGTCTAAACCAGGGCTAAACCAGGACTAAACTAGGACTAAAACCAGGACTAAACCAGGACTAAACTAAGATTAAACCAGGTCTAAACCAGGTCTAAACCAGGACTAAAACCAAAACTAAACCAGGACTAAACCAGGTCTAAACCAGGACTAAACTTGGTCTAAACCGGAGCTGTTTAATGTCATACTACGGAACATTCCTGGCAGAGCGATGACGTATCCATAGAAACGAGAAGGTGACGGACTCCCAACCCGGCCCAGTCTGTAAAGATGAGGACAGTAATGTTTGTTAATGGTGGATAAAGTAGGACAAAAATGTAAATATGACATTTTGCTGCTGTGTCGTGTATCGTGTGTGTGTTTTGTGTGTATCGTGTGTGTGTGTGTGTGTTTTGTGTGTGTGTGTGTGTGTGTGTGTGTGTGTGTGTGTGTGTGTGTGTGTGTGTGTGTGTGTGTGTGTGTGTGTGTGTGTGTGTGTTGTGTGTGTGTGTTTTGTGTGTGTGTGTGTGTTGTGTGTGTGTGTGTGTGTCGTGTGTGTGTGTGTGTGTGTGTTTCGTCGTGCGTTCGGGGACAGTCCTGGGGCGCTGTTCTAATGACCTGAGCTGCCGGGTCGTGCCTCTCCACCGCCTCGGGACTCGGTCAGGAAAAATACTCAAGTGTCACAAATACGGCGAAAAATGAAAAATAATGGGCCCAAAACGGCTTTTCAAAACTCGAGTCACACGGGAAAATACACAGGCCGGAATAACGACAGATCCAAGGACTCGGCGCGCGGACTCGTGTGGTCTCCAGGTCTCAAACCGACCGAGGAAAATCTTCTCGGACTAAAAACTAAAACTGCTTCGAGTGGACGAGTAAAAAGGAGGCGTGGTAAAAGATCTCAAAACTATAATCCGTGTTTCATTCGTTTTTCAAAATAAAACCAAAAATAAGAAAATTCATTATTTGTCTCCAAAACCAAAATGAAAAAAAAAACAGATAATTGATTTGTTCTAGTCCCGGACTGGGCCTGGTCTGGTCCCGGTCTCAGTCCTGGTTGCGTCCTGGTCTGGTCCTGGTCTGGTCCCAGTCTCTGTCTCTGTCTCAGTCCCAGTCTCAGTCCTGGTCTGGTCCCGGTCTCAGTCCTGGTCTGGTCCTGGTCTGGTCCCGGTCTCAGTCCTGGTCTGGTCCTGGTCTGGTCCCGGTCTCAGTCCTGGTCTGGTCCTGGTCTCAGTCCCAGTCTGGTCCTGGTCTGGTGCCAGTCTCAGTTCCGGTCACAGTCCCTGTCTGGTCCCAGTCTCAGTCCTGGTCTCGTCCTGGTGTCAGTCCTGGCCTAGTCCCAGTCTGGTCCTGGTCTCAGTCCTGGTTTAGTCCTGGTATCAGTCCCTGTCTGGTCCCAGTCTCAATCCTGGTCTCCTCCTGGTGTTAGTCCTGGCCTAGTCCCAGTCTGGTCCTGGTCTCAGTCCTGGTCTGGTCCTCGTCTCAGTCCTGGTCTCGTCCTGGTGTCAGTCCTGGTCTAGTCCCAGTCTGGTCCTGGTCTCAGTCCCGGTGTGGGCCTGGTCTCAGTCCTGGTCTAGTCCTGGTCGCGTCCTGGTCTCAGTCCTGGTCTGGCCCTGGTCTCAGTCCTGGTCTCAGTCCCGGTCTCAGTCCCAGTCTCAGTCCTGGTCTCGTCCTGGTGTCAGTCCTGGCCTAGTCCCAGTCTGGTCCTGGTCTCAGTCCTGGTCTGGTCCTCGTCTCAGTCCTGGTCTGTCTTGTCCTGGTGTCAGTCCTGGTCTAGTCCCAGTCTGGGCCTGGTCTCAGTCCTGGTCTAGTCCTGGTCGCGTTCTGGTCTCAGTCCTGGTCTGGTCCTCCTCAGTCCTGGTCTCTAGTCCCGGTCTGGTCCCTGGTCTCAGTCCCGGTCTGGTCCCTGGTCTCAGTCCCGGTCTGGTCCTGGTCTCAGTCCCGGTCTGGTCCCTGGTCTCAGTCCCGGTCTGGTCCTGGTCTCAGTCCCGGTCTGGTCCCTGGTCTCAGTCCCGGTCTGGTCCTGGTCTCAGTCCCGGTCTGGTCCCTGGTCTCAGTCCCGGTCTGGTCCTGGTCTCAGTCCCGGTCTGGTCCCTGGTCTCAGTCCCGGTCTGGTCCCTGGTCTCAGTCCCGTCTCAGTCCCGGTCTGGTCCTGGTCTCAGTCCCGGTCTAGTCCCAGTCTGGTCCCTGGTCTCAGTCCCGGTCTCAGTCCCGGTCTGGTC
Source organism: Boleophthalmus pectinirostris (assembly GCF_026225935.1). Taxonomy (NCBI): domain Eukaryota; kingdom Metazoa; phylum Chordata; class Actinopteri; order Gobiiformes; family Gobiidae; genus Boleophthalmus; species Boleophthalmus pectinirostris. Next base: position 33,646,766 of record NW_026571115.1, on the reverse strand, counting down.
CCTGGTCTCAGTCCCGGTCTGGTCCCTGGTCTCAGTCCCGGTCTGGTCCTGGTCTCAGTCCCGGTCTGGTCCTGGTCTCAGTCCCGGTCTGGTCCTGGTCTCAGTCCCGGTCTGGTCCTGGTCTGGTCCTGGTTTATGTCCGTGTGCAGGTGCTGGGTTTGGGGAGTTTCCGGTCAGATCAGTGAGACACATTTTATATTTCACAAAACTGACTCTTGTGAACTTTAATCCAGGTTCTGATGTTGTTCCCTCCTCAAAAACAGACCTGCAGTTGTGTTTTGTTTTATTTAATCCTGCATTATTAGTCTGTCTACATCTCCAAAGCTCAAAATCCTTTAATTATTTTTTTTTTTTTTTTGATCAAGTGAATCCATTTTTATTCCTGTCTCAAGAACAAAGCAGTGACCTGAAGATTTCCACTAACGTCCTGTCACTGAAATGTCATGTTCCTGTTTTGATCTTGTTCTCGTTTTTTTTTTCTTTTCTTTTTTTATTTACTCCTCCAGGGCAGTTATATAAATCAACTTATTATACAGTAAAAAAGAAAGAAAATAAAGATGTGGTCTTATATATCCACACGTTTTCATGCATCTACATCTATGTTTACATATGATCACTGTCGGGCGAGTGACTTTAAAACTGTCAATGTGTTTTTTATGACGTGTTTCTGTCATTTCAAAGTGATTTGTTACAATAAATATTACTGCATTTAAAATGTTAAATATTACACGACTATTACAGCAGCTTTAAGTGACTCAACAAAATCACTGTGAAGATGCTGAAATATTGCGCCGTATATGGACCAAACCAGGACTAAACCAGGACTAAACCAGGACTAAACCAGAACTGAACCAGGACTAAACCAGGACTAAACCAGGACTAAACCAGGACTAAACCAGAACTAAACCAGGACTAAACCAGAACTAAACCAGAACTGAACCAGGACTGAACCAGGACTAAACCAGAAGTAAACTAGGACTGAACTAGAACTAAATGAGGACTAAACCAGGACTAAACGAGGACTAAACCAGAACTGAACCAGGACTAAACCAGAACTATAACCAGAACTGAACCAGGACTAAACCAGGACTAAACCAGGTCTAAACCAGGACTAAACAAGGACTAAACCAGAACTGAACCAGGACTAAACCAGAACTATACCAGAACTGAACCAGGACTAAACCAGGACTAAACCAGGTCTAAACCAGGACTAAACAAGGACTAAACCAGAACTGAACTACGACTAAACCAGGACTAAACCAGGACTGAACTAGGACTAAAAAAGAACTAAACCAGAACTGAACTAGAACTAAATGAGGACTAAACCAGTACTAAACCAGGACTAAACCAGAACTAAACCAGGACTAAAACAGAACTAAACCAGGACTAAACAAGGACTAAACCAGACCTGAACTAGGACTAAACCAGGACTAAACCAGGGCTGAACCAGGTCTAAACCAGAACTGAACTAGGACTAAACCAGGACTAAACCAGAACTGAACTAGGACTAAACCAGGACTAAACCAGAACTGACCCAGGTCTAAACCAGGTCTATACCAAGTCTAAACCAGGACCATGTCCGAGGAGCAGTGTGTCTGCAAAGCGTGATCGAGCGTCGGCTGCGGTTCGCCCGTGGAGCGTGGAGTTCTGCGTCGGTCCTTTCGCCCGCGGTCACCCGACGGTCTACACGGGCGCGTCTCTGCCGTTTCATCGCTGCTGATATTGTGGCGATTTTAGCAAATTTGTATGAAGAAAAACAAAAAAAAAACACCACTTCAACCCAGGTTAAAATACATTGTGACGTTACTCACATTTGTACCGAGTAAAATATGACTATTTTTCCCAGTAATGCCACATTACTGCGTTACAGCAAAAAGCAACACATTACAGTATTTTTTTACTTTTATAACATGTTACACCCAACACTGGTATGTGCACATACGTAACCATGCACACATACACACACATGTACATCAGGGCTTTATAGTGCGACCATTTCACTTACATTTGTGAGCAAATATTTCGGCATTCGAACGAGGGAAATAAAACAGACGCACATGTGTGAGTGTTTCTTGCAGCCCACAATAACGAGAGCACTGTGCATGGACAGAATGTGATGAGTTAAACATTGTAAAATCACTCAACAGACACCGCACACTGCTGGACTTCCTCTGCACCAAAGTGATCACTCTGCTGCACAACATGCAAACACACACTAAGACCCGGCCGAGCATAGAACAGGTCATGTCAACCTCATCACAAATCCTGACCTGGTGATTATGACATGATTTTTGTCTAAACTTAGTCTGGAGTTTCATTTTTTCTATTGAATTTTCTGTTCGTTAGTCTGTAGAAACTTTGGGCAGATCCATGACTCAAGGGTCTGACCCACCTGCGAACGGTCACGCAGGAGAAGAACAGTCAGAATTCTTTTGTTTTTGGATAAAATTCATACAAGTACCGTATTTTCGGCACCACAGGTCGCGCTCTTAAGCCTCCAACCCCATCAAAAAACGATCGCGCGCCCCACAATCCAGAGCGCCCCATACACGAATCCACTGTCCCAGTACGACTTCAGTAAACTACAAAGCCGCACCACCCGCAGAACACGCAAACACACACGGAGCAGACAGCGACCGCACAACGAAAAACACCCACAGACACACGCATCACTCCACGCCGACGAGGAACGGAGGAACGAACCGAAAAAGCGAGCGCAATGTGCCACGTCTAGACACGACTGAACAACTGAGCCACTGAATTATCATTGCATTATTAGTAAATCATTCTCTCATAGTTTACTAATGATTAATAAATGCTCAAATGGTTAGTTCATGAGTAATTAAGTATGAAATAATTATGAGTAACTATTTACAGCACAGGCAAATTAAGTGCAAGTGCTAATTAAGGTAGTAATTAAGTAGTTACTAAGTGTGAATCATTCTTAATTAAGCCTTTGTTCATGCTTTATTAAGGCTAAATAAAGTGTAGTTATTATAAAGTGTTACCGAAAAGTTTGTAAGTTTCTGGACTCAAATTCTATACTTACATTATATTATAGTTTCATTTATCCGTCTCTGTCATATTGTAATATTGTCTGGGCTGCACTTTCTCTACTCTGAACAAAATATTATTGGTGCAAAAACGTTTTGTTCAAATTGCAACTCATTCTATGCCACTAACATCATCTGTTCATTTATTTACTAAACTTAACATTCTTAATATTTATGAGATTAATATTTATCAAATTTGTATTTTTATGTATAAAATTCTTTACAATTCGATCCCCCCGAACATTTCACATTTTATTTTAAAACCAATGCAGAGATTCATAGATACAAAACTCGTCAAATTCATAATTTTCATGTTCCAAAATTTGTCACATCAAGAGCTCAGTTTTGCCGACGACACAGAGGCTGTAAATTCTGGAGCAGTTTTCACATTTGGTTAGTGAAACAGTTCAGAGGCTTTGTTTCAAAAAGAGTTTGAGGAAATGTTTGATATTTCGTGCTAATGTTTGATAATCTTTCATTTGTGGATGCTTCATTGTGTTTTAATCCATGTTTGAATCAAAAGAATTTAATCCATGGTGTTTCAGTGTCATTTTTCTATATATATTTATATTTTTTATGCACAATGATAATGTCTTTAATCTTTAATGTATTCATAAAGGTGGAGGCTTTAATATTTATTTATTTATTTTATTTATTTTTTATTTCGGTCACAGGTATATTTTGACATTAATTCATAAACAGTCATATTTAACATATACAGACCGAAAAGGTGCAGGCTGAAGCTTAAGCTTATTCTGCCTTTACCCTTTATTCCTTTGTCAGAGCTTCATCCTGACACCAGTTCATCTTCAAAAATACAGCAGGAAGAAACAAACTAATCAGTAACAGAACAACAAAGTTCTACAGCACAAACTAAGTCTCATATTTCATGTATCTGTCCAGAGTTAAACATTTAAACTTCTTTATGAAGTGAAAGAAAGTGGTGCACAATTTTAGGTTTTCTGTACAGTTGTTCCAGAGGCTCCAGCCCCTTTAACAGATTTACAAAATTTCATAATGTTTGTTCTGATTTTCTTTTTAATAAACACGGTCGTGCCTCTGAGCTCATATCGGCTCTTTCGGATTTTGAACATGTTCTGTAACGATTTCGACAGGAGATTGTTGTTTACTTTGAACATGATTTTAAGAGTGTAAAGGTCGACTAAATCATAAAATTTCAGCGTTTGAAGGTTTATAAATAATGCATTGGTTGGTTCGTTATAAGTTGATAATGTGATTGCTCTTATTGCCTTTTTTTGTAGGGTAAAGATTGGCTTTGTATTCGTCTTATATGTATTGCCCCAAATCTCAATACCGTATCCTATTGGGTTTTTTGCCTCTTCCGGCACCTACTTTTTATCTAGTGTGTTTCTTTTTATTGTCATGTTATATGTACAAAATAAATAAATAAATAAAAATAAATAAACATGATCCATTTAAACCAACCTAACCTCCCTTGATGTTTTCTCCCGATTCGCTAAAGACTTTTTCCTAACATGTCTGACTTCCTGCAGGTCAGAAGATCCAGTCGAAGCTCGATGAAGGGTGGTGGGCCTACAAGGATGTGGTCCAGGGCAGCTTCATTCCAGGTAGGACCACGGTTCTTCTGCTTCTGCTCTTCGGCTCGGTGGTTTTTTCGCTCTGTTTCGACTGTATATTGTGGTATTTTGGCTTGTTTGGCTTGACTCCGACACTTTACTGCACTGATGTTCAGTTTGTGTACTACAAATGTACACGGGTTATGAATGATTTGGTTTGTTCCGGCTTCACCAGGTGAAGTTGGTAGACAGGTTCTTGTTCAAAGAGGTGAAGGTCTGTCGTGGGTCTGTCCATTGCTCTGTCTTGAAAGTTATATATTCTCCTTCGAGTTTACATGGAAATAATAATCCCGTATTGAGGTCTACATGAAAAACACGTTAAATCGTCTTTATTTAATTCCGCTCAACGTTTGGGGGCGGGGAAGGGTTCAGATTGGACAGAGACACCAACGTATTTAAGTCGATCGGAAGAAAACGCACACTTCAGCGGCTTCCGGCTTTTTTCGTCATCTCGGTTTGTCGTTACGCCACGGACACGAACGCGATCCAAACTTTTTCCGCAGTTGTTCCGATGATAATTGAGCAGTAGCTGGAGAATTCTCTCGTCACGCTTTACGTCTGTGAGCTGAGGAGGAGAAGGGAGGAAGAAGACAAACTGAGTCGACGGCTGCTCTACCTCAGTCCGTCCACTCCCACATCCCGCTCGCAAGTCCAAAGAGACGTGGATGAAAGTCCGAAGCCGGGACTGGTGGAGTCGGATTGTACGGATCACGTCAGAATCGCGACCCAACGAGCATGCGCTGAACGACCGAGATTATTTTTAAGAAGAATAAACGTTTACATGATCGAGGAATAAATCAATTCAGCTTTAAAATCGGAATAAACCACCCACTTACTTCAGAATTAAGTTTAATTCCAAATAATCATTCATTTCATTAGGAATTAAGTGTTTACATGGTCTTTTTAAAGCGGAATTCATTTTTATTCAGAATTAAAGCTTTCATGTACATGTGACAAGTATGACTGTAAACAAGTCTACTTTACATCTATTTAATTACAGGTGGTTTTAAAGCTCAAAACCACTTAGAAACAAGAACAAACATTCTGACTGTGAGCGGGGTCGCCTCTCCACAGATCTGACCTGCAACTTGGTCTGGTTTGGTCTCCATGAACATAGAAATATATATTAATATCATACTGTGACAGACAGAGTTTTAACATCTCCATGGAGGAAAGCGTTTGACGAACCCACTGCAGTACACACAGTCATGTTATCATGGACTGCTGTATTGATATTTTTTGGCTTTTTTTGTGACAGTACTACAATTTTGTTGTTTTTTGTTTTTTTTTAGTGGAAAGAAACGTGTTCATACTCTTGGTATATTTAATGTTTGAATGTGAATAGAAGTATCATGAGCTTTTGTGTATCGTCTGTGTGTAGAATCCCTCAGTCGTTCAGGTAGAAGTCAAGGCCAATTTGACAAATTCAATTTGTCAACTGGACAAACATTTATTTAGGCCGAAAAGGTTTCTCATCCAATCTGCTTCTTCAGTTCTGGTCAGACCATAGTCAGTATAAAAAAAAGTGGACTAAGTGAGTGTAACAAACAGTGTTGCGCTGCTCAAATGAAGCTCGCGATGTTCACGGTTACAGGGGCGAATTTGGAGCCAGGCAAAACCCCCCCGCCCAAAAAAACACCAGGATCATGTAGGGCAGGTTAAGATTAACATTTTAAGACTAAAATGACGAGGTTCTGTTACGGCTCGCGAGCTGTCTCCACATCGCCTGGTGCTCCCCGTTTGTTTTACCGCGTGTATCTTCCATATTTGCATGTCCTGTGTGATACCTGACATCTGATTGGAGGGCGTGGTTCCGTCGCTGTGAGCTGGTGAGATATACGCGGTAAAACAAACGGGGAGAGCCAGGCCATGCGGAGCTGGAGACAGCTCGCGAGCCGTAACAGGCTCACAGCAGGAGCTACAGAGAGAGCCTCAATATTCCATTATAAGTGAATGGGAGCCAGGGTCAGAAGGAGCCGGAAGAGCCACATAAGAACTTTCTATTTGGAACACAGTGGCGAGCGTGTTAGTTATGTTTATATATACAGTCTCTGGGTCAGACGCTGGTGGACACTGTCTTATATCTGTCTGAAGGGAGGAGCTAACTACACTGAAACTACTCTGAAACTAACACTCTACGTGCTTACAGTTCCTGTTTTTTTAGCTCGGTCTATTCATCTGAATTGAGTGTGGGGTCATGTTAGTATAATCATTCAGGCCCCTGATGAGTGTTTTCACACCTCTGGCCCTGACCCGGGTCCCTTTACTATTCTTTCTGTTTTAAGTTTGAAGATGGAGTTGTAGATGGGAGACGGATGATGTCTGAGGCCTCCATTTCTGTTCAAAGATGGATTGTCTTTCCTCACAAAAATAGCCTCTTTAACTCCCTCTCAAACCAACTGTGTCTGACCAGAACTGAAGAAGCAGCTTGGACGAGCTGTGAAATGTTTTCGACCAAAATAAATGTTTTGTCCAGTTGACAAATTGAATTTCTTTTTGCCTTCGTGTCTCGTATCGAATCCCGAGTGACCCCGTGATTCCCGGCCCTGATAATAATGATGATGTGAGCGTGTCCAGTGAAAATCTCGTGACCTCGGTGTCGTTCGTCGTCCCCGTCCTCGCCGCCCACGTGACCGCAGACAGGAAGCGAGAGGCAGATCTGCTGAAGTGGCTGCAGACTCATTCACACATGGACAGAAGTGTGTCAGCTCAGATCCACGACAACGGCCAAGAGCTGAACCTCCCTGCAGGGCTCTTATGTAACTCCACCACAACTCCACATCAACTTTGACTCATTATCACCAGCGCTGTTGCTCCGATACCACTTTTTTTTGGGATCCGATCTAATTATTTTCATAACAAAAACACAAATTAAAACCTAAACCATATTAAGATAAAGAACACAAATGTTATTCTCTATGACAATTAGCTTTTCTAGGTTGTACTGATTACAAAGTTTTTAAAGTGTTCTAAACTAGTCCCAATACGTGTATCATTCGTTTTTCAAAATAAAACCAAAAATAAGAAAACGAAAAAAACAACTATTTTCTACATTATTTGTCTCCAAAATCAAAATGAAAAAAAAAACAAACCCCGGAACAATCAGTTTTTTCAGTTTTCAATTTTGGATTTTGGAACAGATAACGGCTGTTTCTTGCTTACGTGGCTTAAACTGTGATGCCGGACTAAACCAGGACTAAAACAGGACTAAACCAGGACTAAAACAGGACTAAAACCAGGACTAAAACAGGACTAAACCAGGACTAAACCAGGACTAAACCAGGACTAAACCAGGACTAAAACCAGGACTGAACCAGGACTAAAACAGGACTAAACCAGGACTAAAACAGGACTAAACCAGGACTAAACCAGGACTAAAACCAGGACTAAACCAGGACTAAACCAGGACTAAACCAGGACTAAACCAGGACTAAACCAGGACTAAACCAGGACTAAACCAGGACTAAACCAGGACTAAACCAGGACTAACCAGGACTAAAACAGGACTAAACCAGGACTAAAACAGGACTAAACCAGGACTAAACCAGGACTAAACCAGGACTAAACCAGGACTAAAACAAGGACTAAAACAGGACTAAACCAGGACTAAACCAGGACTAAAACAGAACTAAAACCAGGACTAAACCAGGACTAAAACAGAACTAAACCAGGACTAAACAGGACTAAACCAGGACTAAAACAGGACTAAAACAGAACTAAACTAGGTCTAAAACAGGACTAAACCAGGACTAAACGGTTACAATCCTGGTCTAGTCCTGGTCTTAGTCAGACCAGGACTGAGACCGGTTTAGTCCTGTTTTAGTCCGGTTTTAGTCCTGGTTCAGTCCGGTATCACAGTTTAAGTCACGGAAGTTGCCATTATCTGTTTTTCATTTCAACACAAAATCAAAAACTGAAAAAAAAAAAACCCTGAATCATTATCTGTTTTTTCATTTTGGTTTTGGATGGAAATGATGAAGAAAATATTGGATTATTTTTTAATTTTTGGCTTTATTTTGAAAAACAAATGAACGAATGATACACAGATTCCTCCCAGTACCGGTGAGGAAAAACTTTGGACCACTGCAAACCGTTTTAAAATAATAAGATAAGAAAACAAGAATATCCAAACACACACACTGACACACTCCACCGACTCCACAGAAGAGAAGAAATTACACATATTCAAAGTACAGAGAAAGTACGGCTCACACTGCAGCCTCTACATGGGTCCTAAAGTGCAGGTACAAATGACACTACTCCCTACAGCCTCCACTCTGTAGTCCATTATTACATTTGAAGAGCCGGCCTAAAAGTGCAGTTCATATTGTACTTTTGTTTCCAACGGTAAAAATCAGGTAAAACTCCAGGAAAATCACTCCTGAAGAGAAAGAAAAAGAAAATGCAAGTGTATTCGTTTTCGTTTTTATGTGGCATGTATACGGAAGCTGAGAGGGGTCACAACAAACGCAAACGCCGCAACAAATACAAATACGACAACACAACAAAAAGCCACAACACAACAAAAAAAAGCCACAACGAAAGTGACCGCGGGACTCTATTTTAATGCAAACGCCGCAACAAATACAAACGCCGCAACACATTAAAAAGCCACAACACATTAAAAAGCCACAACACATTAAAAGCCACAACACAAACGCAAAAGCCACAACACAAACGCAAAAGCCACAACACATTAAAAAAGCCACAAGACAAACGCAAATCCCCACAACACATTAAAATGCCACAACACATTAAAAAGCCACGACACATCCAAAAGCCACAACACATTAAAAAGCCACAACACATCAAAAAAGCCACAACACATTAAAACGCCGCAACACATCAAAAAGCACAAAACACATTAAAAAGCCACAACACATCAAAAAGCCACAACACACAAAAAGCCACAACACACCAAAAAGCCATAACACATCAAAAAGCCACAACACACAAAAAGCCACAACACATTAAAAGCCACATCACATCAAAAAGCAACATGTTAAAAAGCCACAACACATCAAAAAGCCACAACACATTAAAAAGCCACAACACAAACGCAAATGCCACAACACATTAAAATGCACAAACACATTAAAAAGCCACAACACATCAAAAGTCACAACACATTAAAAAGCCACAAACATCAAAAAAGCCAAACACATTAAAAAAGCCACAACACATCGAAAAGCAATCACACACCAAAAAGCCACAACACATTAAAAAGCCACAACACATCAAAAAGCCACAACACGGACACAAAAGCCACAACACATTAAAAAGCCACATCACATCAAAAAGCAACAACATGTTAAAAAGCCACAACACATTAAAAAGCCACAACACAAACGCAAATGCCACAAACACATTAAAATGCCACAACACATTAAAAGCCACAACACATCAAAAAGTCACAACACATTAAAAAAGCCACAACACATCAAAAAGCCAAACACATTAAAAAGCCACAACACATCGAAAAGCAATAACACACCAAAAAAGCCACAACACATTAAAAAGCCACAACACATCAAAAAGCCACAAACACATCAAAAAAAGCCACAACACGTTAAAAAGCCACAACACATCAAAAAGCCACAACAAACCAAAAAAAAAAAAAAAAGCCACAAACACACCAAAAAAAGCCACAACGGAAGTGACCGCGGGACTCTATTTTCTGACGGACCGATCGAGCGGCAAGTGAAGAAGAAGAACTACAACGTGAAACGAATAATGATAAAACAATAAATTACTTTTACTTACGTTTCCAACTTCTCCGCTTCCTTTACTTTTCACGTTGTAGTTCTTCTTTTCACTTTTCGGGAGGAAATCTGCATGCATACGGTGACGCAAAAGTGTGTGGAATTTGACTGACACATGCCAGGCGGCTCGGTGGTGATGTATGTGACGTAAATACTTACGTGACCTGAGCAGATCTGACCAGAGTTTTGCGTCTTGGGCAGTGTAGACGGAAACACTACGGATTTTCCACTCTGGAGGGTGGGTTCAGATTTTTGCGTTTTTAAGCCCCAAAAACATCAACACTGTATAAGCAAAAGGCACTTCTGATAAAATATTTTGTCGTTTTTACCCGCAAGCGTTCTCATGTAAACAGGCCCTGCTGTACCTCAACCCACTCCCGCATCCCTCTCGCAAATCCAAAGAACTGGTGAAGCCGGATTATCTGGATCGTGTCGAACCCAACAAGCATGCGCTGAACGAAATGAATTATTTTTAAGAAGAATAAACTTTTAGATCAGGGGTGTCAAACTCATTTTGGTCCGGGGGCCGTATCCAACCTACTTTGATCCCAAAGGGGCCGGATCAGAAAACTCATGTCATATAAACCCCAAAAATAACAATAAGTTCAAATATTTTGTGCAGGAGAAACACAAATCTATTACAGATCTATTACAGTCAAAACGATCATCCTTTAAGAGCGTTTGGAAAGAGACAAGTCTTCATTTGTGCTGCTCTGGTGGGAGGGGCCACGTACAGAGACGCTGGAGACGCTGCTGTGATAAACACCACAGAAAATTAACAAGATTTTAATAGAAAATATAATTTAAATATTTTAGTAGAAAATCAGCCCAGGGCCAGATTAAAGGTCTTGGGGGCCGGATCCAGCACCCGGGCCGTATGTTTGACACCCCTGATTTACATGATCGCGGAATAAATAAATTTGTCTTAAAAATTTGAATAAACCACCCACTTAAATCGGAATAAAAGTGAATTCCGAACAGTCATTTTCATTAGGAATTATGACTTTACATTGTCTTTTTAAAACGGAATTAATTCTGAATCAAATCATTTTTATTCAGAATTAAAGCTCTCATGCAAACGTGGCAATTCTGACTGTGAGCAGGGTTGTTTCTCCGCAGATCTGACCTGTAACTTGGTCTGGTTTGGTCTTCATGATGATAGAAAGGATTAAGACCAAACTGTGAAACGAAACAGACAAAGCAACAACATCTCCGTGAAGAAGAAAAAAATATTGAGCTTCTAGAGAAAAACAATGAATTTAAAAAAGATAATGTTTTCTTCACTGTTCAAACCCTTTTATTTGAACAGCCCCATGAGCCTGTCTAATATTTTATGTGTTTATATTCACGTCAAACCCTAAAATCAACACCAAAGAGAGTTGAATGTAAGCATGTTGTTTTCTTGGTCTCTTGAAGTATTAAGAAAAGTATTTAAAAATGTATGTGGTAACAGTAGGTGTGTATTTTAGTTGCTATTTGTTGTATTTGCCGTTATTCACTGCGCGCCCTTTTACCTTCTGACTGAATGACTCGGTGCGGGTTCATTGTCAGGTGCACAGCTTTGTTTATTTTCTTTCATTCCTTCTTTCCGTCGCTCTCTGTGAATACGAGACCCGTCCAACCCTCTCGAACACAGCAGCGACTAGAAGAAGTATTTCCCAGCTCTCGCAGTAATCCTCGAGTATTTATTTTACTCCTGCCTGCTCCTAAACTCGGCGTTGTGTCTTTTTCTTTTAGAGAAGGATCAGGGAAGGGGGCTGGGTGGGCTCGAGGGACCCCATAGCTCCTCCAAAGATTTTCGTTTTCGTTACATGTTCAGTCTCGACGAAAAACGTTCAAATGGCAACTGCAGAGTAAGCCCGATATATTTAAAAATTGACCGTAAATCTTCAACTGATTATAAAACTTAGGTCTGGCTCTACTCAATTTTAAATTAGTTTTTTTTAGGCGACATTTATTGTTATTCTGTTATCCTCTTTACAGTCATATTTAAAGACGTCACATTTTAGCCAGTAAAGAAAGTGCTGTATTTTCCGGGCTATTAGTCGCTCTGGATTATAAGACGCACTGTCATTAAATGTTCTATGATGAACTGACCCACCGACGCCTCATGGGGACCAGGTTTATATTTCTGATTGTGCTTGTTGGAATTGTAAATCTCTCCTAATCAAAAGGTAAAAGGGAGCTGTAAATTTGAAAACTACCGATAATGGGTGCACACGGGATAAAAAAAAAAAAAAAAAAAAGAAATTACTTCGCTTTGGACAGTTAATTGTTTATATTTATGGGTCTTAATCAGGATTGGGGCGTGATGAGAGCTGAGACATTGGGAGGGTCTTTTTTTCAGGAGCCCACATGTCACCAAATTAAAAATTTTAGGCGAATAGAAAAAAAAATGTTGGCACAAGTAGGTTTTCATTTTGACCATTTATTACAGCGCTGAACTTGCACACATCATCAATGTACCGTATTTTCCGGGCTATTAGTCGCTCTGGATTATAAGACGCACTGTCATTAAATGGTCTATTTTCGAACTTTTTTCACAAATAAACCGCACCGGACTTTAAAGGAAACACAACAGTGTGATGGGTGAGTGGTTTTGTTTGTTTGTTCGTTCACGGTGACTCTGGGCTTTGTTCAGTTGTGGCGTGTAGGGAGGGTGCTGTCTGGGACCAACGGATTGTCGGCGTGTTCGCTGTGACTCAGTTGTTCAGTCGTGTCTAGAAGCGGCACGTTGCACTCGTTTTTTTCGGTTCGTTCCTCCGTTCCGTTCCTCGTCGGCGTGGAGTGATGAGTGTGTCTGTGGGTGTTTTTCTCTGTGCGGTCGCTGTCTGCTCCGTGTGTGTCTGTGTGTTCTGTGGGTGTTGTGGCTTTGTAGTTTACTGAAGTCGTGCTGGGACACCCGAGTGGATTCGTGTATGGGGCGCTCTGGATTGTGGGGCACGGTCGTTTTTTGATGCGGTTAGAGGCTTAAGAGCGCATATGCACACAGACACACACACAGACACACAGCACACACACACGCACACACACTCGCACACATACAGACACACACGTTTACACACACACACAGAAACACACTCACACACACATTTACACTTACACATTTACGCACACATTTACACAGACACATTTACACTTACACATTTACACACACATATTTACACATTTACACACAGATTTACACATTTACACACACACTTACACAGATATATTTACACACACACTTACACATTTACACACATTTACACACACACTTACACATTTACACACACATTTACACACACACTTACACACACACCTACACACACACATTTACACACACCCCTACACACACACTTACACATTTACACACATTTACACACACATGTCTTTACACATTTACACACACATTTACACATTTACACACACATTTACACACACACTTACACATTTACACACACACATTTACACACACACACTTACACACACACACCTACACACACACATTTACACACACCCCTACACACACACTTACACATTTACACAGACACACACTTACACACACTCTCACACACACACTCTCACACACACACTTACACACATATATTTACACATTTACACACAGATTTACACATTTACACACACACTTACACACACACACACATATATTTACACATTTACACACAGATTTACACATTTACACACACACTTACACATTTACACACACATTTGCACACACATTTACACACACACTTACACATTTACACACACATTTACACACACACTTACACACACACCTACACACACACATTTACACACGCCCCTACACACACACTTACACATTTACACAGACACACACGCACACACACTCTCACACACACACACTTACACACATATATTTACACATTTACACACAGATTTACACATTTACACACACACTTACACATTTACACACATTTACACACACATTTGCACACACTT
>NW_026571115.1:33574890-33627390 GCF_026225935.1 Boleophthalmus pectinirostris | reverse complement strand
AAGGTCCACAAAGGATAAACATTCTAACATGAACAATTTATCCACAACTATCAAGACGAAAACTTAAAGGAGAACAATAACGACGCATTAGTGAACTACTGAACAAAACTAAAGTTATGGTGATGAATAAAACAGAAGTAAATTGTTCATTCAGACTCATTCTAGAATTAAAATTAAAAATAGATTTCATAATGTCGATATTAGCGCAGACAGAGATTTGTGCAGTTTAAATACAAGACATGTGATCTGAACATCTGTAACATTCGAACTGCTTAAATCGCTCTGTCTCTGCTCATATCGACATCATGAAATCAATTTTTAATTTTAATTACAGAATCTGTCTGAGTGAAGAAAAGTGAAGCTCAGAGCCCGCGGGCCTCACATCTCACGTGGTCAGAAAAAAGTGAAAAAAGTGTAAAGAAAAGACGTCAAACTTAAAGAAACCCTCGCGGTGGACTTTTTCAAAATAAAAGCAACAGATGATTACAATAAAAAAATTAATAAATAAGTAATAAAAACTAATTAAAATAATATCTGGGTTTCACGTGACGTCACAGGGCTACGTTTGTCAGCACGCAAAATCAGACGGAGGGCAGGAAGTGAACTGACTGGAGGAAAATGCCGATGTGTTGTGTAGTTTACGGCTGTGCCAATCGTTGTAACCGAGAGAAGGAAAAGCGATTTTTTTACAGTACCGAAGATAGTCGTCCACAAAGGTCAGAAATGGGAAAAGCCGACAGAACAACGCCGTAAAAAGTGGATTACAAACCTAATGCTCGTGTCTGCAGTGACCACTTCATCAAAGGTTTGTTACAAAGCTAAATTGTTTTTTGTGGTTTACCTAAACATAAACAAATCATTAACGACTAACGGCTAACGACGTTTGTTGACATTAAATAGTTCAGATAGAGGTTACTTGCCGATACACTGCAGTTTTTCCCATAACGTCTATACACATAAAATAAGAGAAACACTCACAAACGATAATCATCATTTAGGCGTTTTGCACCGAGGTTGAGGACCCATCCACTGACAAAAAAAGTTCTATGCCTCCAAACTTTTGTACTTTGCCTTCATCTGTTGTCTGGTGTAGAACGATGTCTGAAGAGCTAAATAGTTCGTGATCTCCTCTGCCTCGATTGTCGACTGAAGAAAATCTTTTACTTCAGTTGAAAATTCTCTCATTTTCAATAAGATCGGGGTCACGCCCAATATATTTGTCGACTCACTGCTCGTACTTTTGCCTCGCTACTGGCTCTAAATCTTTACAATAAGAACTCTTCTCCATATCTGTGTTCTCCAGAGCCGTGTTTGTCTTCACTTCCTGCCCTCCACCTGAAATTCGCGCATCATCGTGATCACGTGACTGAAACCCTCCTATTGTTGGCAATAATGAATTAATTAGTTAATGCAAAATGAACACGTAAACTTGCTCAGCCCTACTTATTACTTATGTTTTATGCATGACCATAACGTTAATTTTGCTCAGTAGTTCACTAATGCTCGTCGTCGTTTGCCTTTAAGTTTTCGTCTTTCTTACCTTGATAGTTGTGGATAAATTCTTCATGTTAGAATGTTTGTGGACCTTGTTGGTTGAAGATTTGGTGATGGGGCAGATTTATGAAGCTGGTGGAGAATACGACAAACATTTACACAGATATTTTACCGTGAAAAAGGTCTATTGCGTGTCGAGTTTATTCCTTGGTATCAAAATTGCGTTCTAGCCCAGACCCCCGTCCTGACACTAAAACTACCACGAGTGTAAAGTAAAACAGTTACGCCCGTGTCTTGTCCCATTTGCACAGCGTTGTCGTGGAGTCTGCTCTGTTCACGGCCCGTTTGATCGCGTCTGTGTGTGTGCGGCGTCTCTGATCTCCGGCCTTATCTCTGCTGGACACGCTACCGGAGCCGAGGATCGCGAACGGACGGACGGACGGACCGGGCTCGGGGCGAGGCGAGAGCGCAAAGGTCTGCTCAAATCCCCTGTATGTTTGAGACGTGAGTGCAAATAAACAGCGCGGCGGTGTTCTGTAATGGTGGATCTGAGCTGGATAATCCCATAAGCCCTCGTCCTCCTCCTTCGACGGACTCAAACACCGATCTCACCGCTCACCTTCCCCTAAACGCCGCACACGTATATGATATCACAGCGCTCGGATCCTTTCCTCAGAGGAGAGTGCGCATGGATTTTACAATTTACACGGCGTCGGTTTGGTTTTCTCTTGTCCGGGATCCAGAGTACACACTTCTTCGAGACTTAACAAAGATGTGAGTCTGTTCACGGCCACGATGACCAGACGTCTCTATTTACCCGGGACAGTCCCAGTTTTGAGCCCTGTGTCCCCTGTCCCCGGCAGATTTATCCAAAACCAGGGTGACCATATTTCCCTTTATGAAAACCCGGACACCTTGGGGGGGGGGCTCTTCAGTCCTGGAATCAGTCCTGGGTTAGTCCTGGTTTAGTCTTAGTTCAGTCCGCGGCGTAGGCAGCGCAAAAGTTTGATATAATCTCTGATTAACGGGCAGGTGCGGTCCTGTACTGCGCGGGTGCGGTGTTGTACTGCAGGTCTCCAAAAATGGAGCCGTGCAGGACTCTGCGCTGTAGGCTCCATTACAGAATAATTGACTCTTGGGTTCGTTACATAAAGAAGGAGGAAAATAACAAAAGGACGACAGCAGCAATAAGTTTTAAGAAGGATGTAAAAAGGGTTGCACCTGTCCTGTGTGAGAAAAGTGTATAAAGTTTGTGCTGAGGGGTTTTACAGACTTAAAACAGATAGAATATTTGTAAAATATAAAGTTGACGACTTCGTGGATTTCACCTATTGCGGGTTATTTTTAGAACGTAACCCCCGCGATAAACGAGGGACACTGTACTCTCACCTCACAACCTGTGCACATGGCCTCACACTTGTCCCGACCGGGATGGAAAACGGAGAATTTCTTGTCCAAGTCATCGTTAAATGTGCATTTGTGCTTAGGTATGTTGCAGACTGACCGACTGTTTGTGTCTCGCTCCTTCTGAGTCACACAGAACTAAGAGAGATGCTCAATTTAATGCCCCCAGTGAACGGTAAAGAAAACCTGGACATTTGCATCACTTTATAAAAAAAAACCCCGGACGCCCCGGACAGGACGCAAAATACAGACACGTCCGGGGAAAAACGGACGTTTGGTCACCCTACCAAAACCATTTGTTTTATAAGAAATGTCCCACGTGTCAATATTTTTGACCCATCTGATCAGTAAACAGTAAAGAGAAGCATACATCGTAATCTGTTTAGGTAAAAAACAAAAAAAAAACTGCTTAAAAACGACCAAAACACAAAGAAAATGTGACTATACTGACTCAGAGGAGTGTACATGGATTTTACAATTTATGTCCACCCTCTTCCAAATAGCTCGCCAAAGGATTTCTGAATCACGTGTATTGTTCTGAATAACTAAACCTTGATGAATTAAATGCCTATTATTATTCTAAATCGATCATTTTGATGCCTGACTTTGTGCACACATAAATAAATAATGGTTCATGTTGTTTTATCTAACTGTTCTCCATCTAGGTTTTGCTTTGGCTCTTATGTTTACTTTATTCGAGTAGCTCCAGGGAATTTTTGTGTTGTAAATATGGAAGCCGAGAGGGTCACAACAAACGCAAACGCCGCAACGAATGCAAATGCGACAACGCAACAAAAAGCCACAACAAATATATAAAAAAAAAGCCACAACACACCAAAAAAAAAGCCACAACGGAAATGACAGCGGGACTCTATTTTAATGCAAACGCCGCAACAAATACAAACGCCACAACAC
Source organism: Boleophthalmus pectinirostris (assembly GCF_026225935.1). NCBI lineage: Eukaryota > Metazoa > Chordata > Actinopteri > Gobiiformes > Gobiidae > Boleophthalmus > Boleophthalmus pectinirostris. Next base: position 33,623,577 of record NW_026571115.1, on the reverse strand, counting down.
AAACTCAAATGCCGCAACACATTAAAAAGCCACAACACATTAAAAAGCCACAACACATTAAAAAGCCATAACAAACCAAAAAACACAAAAAAACCACAACATACCAAAAAAAACAGAACGGAAATGACTCTATTTAAAGCAAACGCCAACAAATACAAACACCACAACACAAACTCAAAGCCGCAACACATTAAAAAGCCACAACACATTAAAAAGCCGCAACACCTTAAAAAGCTGCAACACATCAAAAAGCCACAACACATTAAAAGCCACAACACATCGAAAAGCCACAACACATCAAAAGTCACAACACATCAGAAAGCCGCAACACATCAAAAAGCCGCAACACATCAAAAAGACACAACACATTAAAAAGCCACAACAAACCAAAAAAGCCACAACACCAAAAAAAAAGCCACAACGAAATGACTGTATTTAAAAGCAAACACCACAACAAATACAAACGCCACAACACAAACGCCAAATGCCGCAACACATTAAAAAGCCACAACAAACCATTAAAAAGCCACAACAGACTGACCAAGTGAAGAAGAAGAACTACAACGTGAAACGAATAATGATAAAACAATAAATTACTTTTACTTACGTTTCCAACTTCTCCGTTCCTTTACTTTTCACGTTGTAGTTCTTCTTCTTCACTTGCTGCTTGATCGGTCTGTTGGAAAATAGAGTCCCACGGTCACTTCTGTTGTGGCTTTTTAATGTGTTGTGGCTTTTTAATGTGTTGCTGCATTTGCGTTTGTGTTGTGGCGTTTGTATTTGTTGCGGCGTTTGCATTAAAATAGAGTCCCGCTGTCATTTCCGTTGTGGCTTTTTTTGGTTTGTTGTGGCTTTTTGTTGTGTTGTGTCATTTGTATTTGTTGCGGCGTTTGTATTTGTCGCGACCCCTCTCGGCTTCCGTACATCCAGCCTCAAAACAGGCAGAAAATTATACAAAACATTTGTATTTCGTTTGTGCTGCATCAGTCTTTAGTAACTTGCTTTTGATTCATATTTTATATATAATAATCCAGACTTTGAGATCATTTATCTTCAGTAGTTTTGCGGAATTTGCCACCGTGAGCTGAGCGGAAATTACATCATATAATTTCCGCAAAAATAACAATTAATATTTTTGGAAATATACTCGCACAAATGAAAACTGTCACAGCACAAAACAGCACAAACAAAATACAAACGTTTCATATAATTTTCTGCCTGTTTTGAGGCTGTTTAACATTTTGAGGGGCTGGACGACGTCATCGGCCGAAAATAAAACTGCAAATATTTTAAGAACCATTATCGCATCATGAACGACTGACTCTGTTTTGAGCCATTTTGGAGTATTTTGAAGTTTCCTCGGCGCTGTCTGACCCCAAACTGACCTATAAAAGCATCGTTACCGTCTCAAAAACTAAATCAGCACAAACTTTTTGCAGTGTGACGGACACTGATCACACAAGTTACACGTTGGAGCTTTAAATATTCTGTACGTCCTAATATCAAACTGAGAGATCGAACTCTTTTGAGCAACTCTAAACTGATTGTGAATATCTGAGTGGTTTTGTTTACAGAGGAGATAGAAATGTGATTAAATCTTTAATGTGATTAAATCTTTAATCACATTTATATCTCCCAAGTCCACATAAAATTACTCAGCGTTTCCCTTCACCTTCTCTCCTCCTCCTCTTCCTTCTCACCTTCTTTTACTTCTCTTCTCTTCCCCCTCTTTTCTTTCTCGTCCTTTTCTTCTTCGTCTTCTCTTCCTCCTCTCTTCTTTCTCCTCTTCCTTTTCTTCCCCCCTTCTCTCCTCCTCTTCTTCTCTCCTCCTCCTCCTCCTCTTCTTCCTTCTCTTCCTCCTCTTCTCTTCTCCTCCTCTCTTCTTCCACCTCTTCTCTTCTTCTTCCTCCTCCTCTTCTTCCTTCCCTTCTCTTCCTCCTCTTCTCTTTCTCGTCCTCCTCTTCTTCCCCCTTTCCTGTCCTCCTTCTCTTCCTCTCCTCCTCCCCTCCTCTCCTCCACTTCACCTCCTCCTCTCTCTTCTTCCTCCACCTCCTCTCTCCTCCTCTTCTCCTCCTCTCTCCTCCTCCTCTTCCTCTCCTCACCTTCTATCCCCCTCCCCTCTTCCTCTCCTGTCCTCCTCGCCTACTTCTCAATATTCTCCTCTTCTCCTGCTCTTCTTTTCTATCCACCTCATCTTCTTCTCTTCTCTCCTTCTCCTTTTCTTCCTTCCCTTCTCTTCCTCATCTTCTTTTCTCTCCTCCTCCTCTTCTTCCTCCTCTTCTCCCTCTTCTTCCTCCTCCTCTTTTCTATCCTTCTCCTCCTCCTTTTCTTCCTTCCCTTCTCTTCCTCCTCTTCTCTTTCTCGTCCTCCTCTTCTTCCTCCTTTCCTCTCCTCCTTCTCTTCCTCTCCTCTTCTTCCTCCACCTCCTCCTCTCCTCCTCTTCTCCTTCTCTCTCCTCCTTTTCTTCCTCTCCTCACCTTCTCTCCCCCTCCCCTCATCCTCTCCTGTCCTCCTCGCCTACTTCCTAATCTTCTCCTCCTCTTCCTTTTCTCTCCTCCTCGTCTTCTTCTCTTCTCTCCTTTTCTTCCTTCCCTTCTCTTCCTCCTCTTCTTTTCTCTCCTCCTCCTCTTCTTCCTCCTCTTCTCTTTCTCACCCTCCTCTTCTCCTGCTTGTCCTCCTCTTCTTCCTCCTTTCCTCTCCTCCTCATGTTTTCTCCTCTCCTCTTCCTCTCCTGTCCTCCTTCTCTTCCTCTCCTTCTCCTCTCTCCTCCTATTCCTCCTCCTCTCTCCTCTTCGTCTCGCCTCCTCTCCTCTATCTCTCTTCCTCCTCTTCTCTCCTCCTCCTCTTTCTCTCTCTCCTCTCTTCCTCCTCCTCTCCTCCTCCTCTTCTTCGTCTCCGTGCTCTGGTGCAGTCTCATATCAGTGTTTACTTGTGTGTGAGGAAGAGCGTCCGTGTCGGTGCAGGTGAAGGCGTCGGGACCATGACTCTGCAACTTTCCACACGCCTCAAACTCTCCTCAAAGTTACAGATAAAAAAAAAAAAAAACGTCACTGAAAATAACAAATAATTCCAGTCATTCCAGCTGAATAAATGCATTAAATTTTGAGTCTCATTTGCAAATCGGAGCAGGAGGACTCGATCTCCTCACCCGTGTGCGGAGGAAGAAGAGACGATGCAGTTTTTTGGATACTTTACTATATTATACATCGAGCAGAGGAGCAAGACGCAAACTCAGGATATAGCGAAAATAATGAGGCGATTTTATTATTCACCTCTGCAGCATCTCATCCACATTATCCATAGAATGCCCTTCTCAAACAATGACCCCAGTCCCCCCCTCAAAAAAAAAAAAAAAAAAGACGCTGTTAATTAAGTTTGAAAAGTAAAAAGGTGGGAGTAGTTCCTCACGCGTGTTTGGTTACGTCCACACAGTGATCGAGGTGAAGCTGCAGCTGACTTTATCTCCAACCTTTTACGTATCGTTCTACGCATCACTACATAGACCATGATCCTTTGCTGTGTTTCAGTGCAGACTACATGAAGAAATCAAGGTTAGGAAGAATCTTCATTCCTTGGATTTTGACAGTAATAGAGACCCTGCAGTCACGTGACCGTTTTTGTTTTGGCTGCCGTATTGACGACGATAGCTGGCATTCTAGATTACGTTTACACTGAACCGAATCACCGTATCAGAAACAATTTGTGTCCAGACATGTTGTTTCTGTGTCCACAAGTCTTCCCCATCCACACAGCTTTGAGCATATTTGTTTATGTTTTACAGAAACAAAACTTAAAACCACATGGCTCATTTGCATAAACTAAGCGCTCAAACAGCAACAGAAAATTATTAATTTGGCGCATTAGCGCCCCCTATAGATTGAAACAAAATTGAATATGGGAGAAAAACATTTGTTCCCAAATAGTTGCTCAAAAATTTCTGAAATTTTGCACAAAATTCCATTTTGGCATCCTGATCCAAAAGTCAATGACACCCATGTCATATTTTTTATGGCGTTGCCGTAGCAATGACATAAACTCTACATGTTATTCCATTGGTAAAATTGACACATTTTGGCACAAATTTTGGCCCATTTCACTCAAATTTGAATCGTGTGTTCACACCTCGACCCTGAACAGACTGATGTAAGAAAAGTGGGTGCTATAGCGCCCCCTAGAAAAAAATTTATGGAAAAATTTGGTTTTACATTGTGTTGCCATGGCAACAGGCAAAAAATTCTATTCTTGCCAATGCGATGTCCTTACACAAACTTTTACGTAGTCAAACCAAATTTGGTAGCCTGATGCATCATGGCAATAAGAACAAAAATGTATATTGTGACTACGCCCCTTTACAAAATGGAAGTCTGCCATCTTAGATTTTTTTATTTTATTTCAATAAACACATGCAAAATTTCTGAAAAATTAATGGGTTAGTTTAAGAGTTAGAGTTAGAGTTGTTCGGGTCAGTGCGAGGTGCAGAGTTTTGCAGGGCGTGGCATTTGCATAGGCATGCACGAGGGCCGATCATTGCCGCTTGCAGCTATATTTATTATTATTATTATTATTATTATTATTATTATTACCCACTGTGGTGTCTTTTTATTTTTTCACATTTGTCTGTATTGCTTAACAATTCGGAGATGGGGACCCTGAATATTGACGAGTATTTGGCACAGCTCCACTCGTCTCGTCTGTCAGCTTCAACCCGGATCCGACACGACTGAAGCCCTGTGTGTTTATATCTCTGCTGATTACAGATCTGTGCGGGACAGTTTTCCTGCATGTGTCTTAATGTGAAAATTAAAGGCACGACTCGAAAATGTCCTAATTTTACGATTGCAGTGTGGCTCACCGGAAGGAGATCAGGGCAAAGCCGTGACGTCACACGCAGGGTCTCTATACACAGAGCTTATCAAGGTATTTTAAGAAGAAAAAAGTAGCATCTTCACCATTTTTTATCGCAAAAAATATCGTACCGAGACATGCATGAGATCTACCGTTCAGTATCTGTGACACAAACGCACTTTCTTCTTTCCTTTTCATTTTCAAGCACGGAAATATGACTCTCCCAACGTTGAACAAAATGATGAAACTCCACTTTTCTTCCCCGTCATATTCTTCATGTTAACAGCGCGAGAATCTGCCGTGAGAACCTTGTAGAAGAAAAAGGAACACGCGCTAACTGCCACGCCAACTATAGAAACACAAGTATAGCTGACAGTTTTTTCGGCGTAGTTGGAGAAAAGCTGATTAAAAAGTATTTGAGTTGTTCTTGCGTGCGTAGCCTACAGCTCCTCTCGTCTTCCTCTCCTCCTCCTCTTCTCCTCTGATCTCTCCATCCCAGAGTTTATGGTCTGGGCTCTTGATAGCTCCCGGCGGCTCATTTGTGTTTCTTGTGTTTAATTGAGCTAATCTAAGTGAGAACGAGCGCCGTGCATCCGCATCTCATCCACACACGCGAAGATTTAAAGCACAACTGTGGAACTTTACTATTTAAAGAGCTCGTATTATGCAAACTTTACTTTTTTGAGCTTTCAGCAAAGATATATTAGACTTAGGCTACGTTCAGACTCCAAATCAGATTTTTTTTTTGCCCGTATGTGACCTGTATATGACCTTTTAATGACCGTCTGAATGACATACATCCGAGTTTTTTCAAAGGCCACTTGGATATGTGCTCCTAAAACCGATACATATCTGATCTTTTGACATGCGACTTCAGTCTGAACAGCCAAGGCGCATTCATCCCACCTAGACGTCATCAGAAAATGTACACAAATGTTCTTCTTGTCAGACGAAAATTGTGTCTGAACTCCGTGTGAAGCAGGGAAGCAAATATCAATCCCTCCACTCTTGTCTGCGACTCCACACCCACACGTTCCTTTTCCACGGACGTCGCTGCCACTGCCCCACACAACAACACGGCCAAAAACCTCGTCCTTCTCCTTCTAAATCTCCTCCTTAATGCCGGGCGTACACTAAAGATGCGCGGATGGCGGTTACAGCCGCGGACTCCGTCGGGCGGATGACGTGATGAAAAATAATATTTTAATTAAATTCGGGCGGGAGGCGGTTTCACAACTCAAATAAAAAACTCTGAACTCGGAGCAAATGGGAGGAGACCGAGCGGGTGGCGGGCGGGTGCGGTTTTGAAAACTGGTTAAAAATTGTGGTTGCAAATGGATAGCGGGTGGATGATGGGTTTTGCGATGAGGTTGCGGATGGAAAAAGTAGCCCATCCGCGCATCTCTAGTGCACACTGCATGATATTTTCGGTCGTGTCACTCTGCCCCAGCTTAAACTGTATGACCAAATCGAAGGGTTTAAAAGTTCACAGCTCACGAATCATGTTCTCACACTGAACGAACCAATGCTCGGATGCGACCTGCCTGCGCACACTGTACGTTCACATAACAACCGGAGTTGTTGTTCCGGAAGTAGAAAACCACAGACACAAAACTGATCCAGGCAAAAAACAAACGCACTGCCAGGGCAATTTGTGCCATTCTCTGTGCAGACAAGCCAACAAAAGAAGAGATGATGAATCTGGTCGAAGAAATGTCTGGGCAGACGTGGGCAGTACAGGTTGTCAGTTCTTCAGAAGGAACTGGTGATAAGTAGCATCAAGTTTTTCACCAAACGTCTGTTCTGTGTTGCTCGTAGCTGCACCTCCATGTCCTGTGTCAAAAACAGTCTTTGGCGCCATCGTCCTCCACAACCTCATATCCTGCTTGTGCTTCTTTGTCCACACATGCTCAGTCTGACAGATTCTGGCAAATTGGCTCATGGAACGACTTCAACAGAGCGAAACCCTCACGAGACGGCGACTGGATTTCAAACAAGTTTAATTTTCTTGTGACCTACGAAATGCCGATCAGGAGCTGGTCGTGAGGTATTAATCGGTTTTCTTTACCCCATGTTTACTACACAAAGCACGACACATGATGAAGCCAAAACTCGGCCCAATCCCCAAAACAGTCGCACGAGTGAAAAATCGGCTCAAAAAGGGTGAAAAATCGCACAGTGTACGCCCGACTTAAAACAAATAAGCTGTTCATGTTCTGGCTCCGGTACGACAGCAACTTTAAAATCTCCAGGTGCTCAATGCTGCGTCCGTGTTTAGTCTACGTTTATATGATGACGGTCTGAACAAAAGACGCAAAAGTGGCGTCGCATCTTCACTTTTTATTCCGTGTTTAGACGAGCGTTTTCAGGAGGAAATCTGGGTGCGCATGGTGACGCAAAAGTGTGTGGAATTCGATTGTGTATGTTTGTACTTAAAGCAACAAGAGCGTCTTTGGACACACGGAAGTTTTCACGTCACACAATTTCATCAGCTCCTCCTTCCAAAAAGTCATTCCACCGTTGACTGGTTCTCCAGGTCCAGATCCGTCTGACTCGCCTACGACGAACTGGTGCATTCAGAATTTGACAGAGGTGATTGCAGATCCTTCTCTGTTCACTAATAGTATCTCTGCAGATTCTCTACATTTGTTGGGAGCCTCCTGTAAGTTTATTAAAGCTGCTTCAAGGTCCGACGCATGGAAATGATCCGACATGTTAGTTTCTCTGTACTGTATGTATGTGACGTAAACGTGTACGTGACCTGAGCAGATCTGACCAGAGTTTTGCGTCTTGGGCAGTGTAGACGTAAACGCTACGACGAAACGTATTGAAACTTTTTTACTCTGAAGGCTGGTTTCAGATATTTGTGTTTTTAAACCCCAAAAATGCCGTCACCATCTAACCGAAAGGCACTTCTGATAAAATATTGTCGTTTTATTGTCGTTTTTACCCTCAAGCATTCTCGTATAAACAGGCCCTTAAGCGACTTTCGTAAACACTGAGCCCGTTCACTGACTGTGACGTCGTCGTGTCCTCCAATCCTCATGCGGGACACTTAAAGTTCACACTGGAGATCACATACAAGTCGCGTTTAATTTGAAATGTGAACAACCTCGCAAAAAAATCTGATTTCACAAAAAAATCTAAATTGTGCTTTACGCTCTGCAGTCTGAATATAGACAAACTTTATCAATCCACAAGATTATTTGGAACACAGTAGCTCTTGTACGTTGTTTTTCCTTCATCAAATACATACCAGGACTTGTGTTTTGGTTCATTTGCGCTTCATTAATCCATTTATCCATTTCCGTTTGCATTTTGACTGGATTGTTGTGTCATAGATAAAACTCTCCACTTCTGTCCTGTTTTTAAGCCTATAAATTGTCACTTGTTAGAAAATTGAAAATGTGAAATACTTATTTTAAGGTGACCAAAATCATGTTTAAAGCAGCTATTCTGCAAAATTAACTTTCTTAGTCAAGTTTGCCAGTAGCTCCGGTTTGACATTTAAGTCGTAGCCATTTTGTATTTGTTATTTTTTTTTATGTCTCATGTGGGGAGAAGTGGGTGGACGGCGTACCCCCGCGTAACACGCCCACTACACTCCTGTAAATAGCATTGTTTTGACAAGCTGTAAGACTGGGAAGAGTTTATGTTTATGACTAAGCAATGAAAAAGTGAATGAAAAATGTCATGAAAAAAACACCCCTAAAAAAAGCAATGCAGCTTTAGTCCATGCATGAGGCAAAATTATAAAATGCGTTTATTTTGTAATTCTAAATTATGTTAAAAGGGCCGGTCAGAGTCAACCAAAGGACCGTACGTCTCTCAGGAGCTGCACAGTGTCCAGGTCTGCTCTAGTGATGTGCAGATGTCCAGAGGAGGAGTCGACACTGTGCCTCGGAGCTTTGTTCGCTTTGAAGTCAGCTCCCACTGGGCACCACAGTGTGAAAGTCAGTAGTTTATTAAGCCGTTTAAATGTGTATTACAATTTAAAATGTCCAAATTATAACAGAATGATCCACCTCATTATGTTATAATTTGGTGTCACAGATGATAACCACAGCAGACACAAGCACAATATGTCTTCTTTAAAAGGGAATTAAAGTCACAAGAATGCCTCATATATACACTGTAAACCTGAACGTTCAAAATAATTAAACAGATTAAGTTGTGGACACTCAAAGTTTTAGAAATCCTACTCCTACTAACTAAATTACGTCAAGTTGCTGTAACATGTTCTCCTTTTTGAGTAATTTTAACTCATATTTTTTGATTAAAGGGAAAGATTGTGGGGATGAGTGAGCGTAACTTAAAAACATAGACGAGGTACGACTTAGTAGAGTTAAGTAATTAAAAAATAATATGTAATGTGTGTATAATGTACTATGTGTATACCAGAATGTGTATTTTATGTATGTATGTATTATTAAACCATGTCTAATGTGTTTATAGTATAATATTTGTATACTATAATGTGTGTAGACACAGATGGATGTACTGTATTGTGTGTACAAAATCATGAAGTATGTACAAAACTGAAAATGTAATTTTTCCAGTGGTCTGAAAACTCTAACTGCAAATATTTGAGTTGAGCTAAATGAGCACTTTTAATTCAGCTGTTATCAAAAGGCACAAGTAGCAAACCATCCAACCTTTTAATTTATAGAAGGTTGTGACTTTTCAGTAGGGTTGGGTTGTAGTACAGTATTACAGTATCCCGCGATATCAAAAAGTAGCAACGGTATCAGTTTCATTACCGTCATTAAAAAAATCTGCAGTGCATAAGGACCTGATATAATATTATAATCTATTGATACCAACATTTGTTTGCGCAGCACAAATGAATGTGAATGAATGAATGTGTGGTTGTATTTTCACTTTAATGCATCACGAGTTAAAACTAATAGTGGCATGTTTCTTTTAACTACGTGGGGAGACGACGTTCGTTAGTAGTTTTGTTGCGTTGTCACATGACCTTCATAAGAAAGACCAAGACAAGATGGCAGGTCTGGCCGCAAGAGAGTTGGTCCCAAAAAAATACTAGTACTTCTACAATTTGCATCATTTTGACTTCAGGCGCACATTTGTTTACATTTTACAGAAACTAAACTTTAATTTTCATAAACTATTAACTCTCTCAGTGTCGCTGATGTGGTTAAGAATCTGTTGGACTAAAGGACACGACTCAGTGGAATATGAGTGTTCTTTCTGTGACAGAGGATGTGCTGCTGATGGTGAGTCTGTTCTGTATTTCTGTCGCGTTGGAAATGGTTCATGTGAAACTTTTCAGAGATTATAAGTCTGAAGGTCAAAGCATAGACAATATAGCGTTGTGGCTTTGTAGTTCACCAAAGTCGTACTAAAACATTTTGACAACACAGTAATACCGTATTCTCCGGTAAAATGCAGAGAAGGTTTAACGGTATCAAAATCTGGATACTGCCCAACCCTACTTTTAAGTTCATCAACTTAAAATAATTGAGGCCTCAATATTTGCCTCATTTATTTTAAGTTCAGTAACTTATTCGGGTTTACAGTGTAACAACAGGCCTAGATATTGTCACTTGTTGGGTCCATGGATGTAGATATGTTTAATGCCATACTGTGCAACCAGGCAAAGCTAAAGCATCTCCATGGAAACAAGCAGGTGCAGACAGAAGCAGGTGAGAGCTGACAGGTGCAGGCAGGACCAGACTAGGCTTGTTAAAAGTTAAAAATAAAAAGATACTAACCAATACTAAAATTATTCCTTTTCCTTGGTATCAAAATCGAGTTATGTTATGTTAGTATCATGACAACACTAGTGCAGACAGGTGCAGACAGGTGCAGACAGGAGCAGACAGGCTGTGCTGGAGTGGAATCCTACAGCTCCTCTGCGTCGCTGCCAGAGCAGAGCGGACGCTTCTCTCTCGTCTGACTCACGACTCCATGTTGGGTCTGAGTTTGTGCCAGAGACTTTTGGACCAAATGCAAATGAACCGGTGAACACGGAGATCTGCTGTCACGGCTCCCGGCTCCCCGTCCGCACGAGGATAATCGACAGCAAAAGTGAAACTAAAAACTACTGCAGAGAAGAGGAAGTGTGAGCAGGTAGCACAGAATCGTGTCGACGGCTCGTGTTGTGATGTTGAACCAAGAGAAAAACAACCGTCGGATCACAGGAGCTTCCCTCTGTGGTTCTCGTTTCAGTTTTGTTTTGTTAAAGTGTCCAATATTACGCCGTTTTCTGATCTAGGTTCTGTTTATTCCTCATCACGAACAGGCCTGGAGTTGTGTTTTGTTTCATTCACACATGTTTAAATTCTTCTCGCAAACAGAAAACACTCTGTTGCACCTTGTGATGTCATCATAGAGACTGATTTTATATCAGCAGCCACTATAGCTACATTCAGACTGCAGGGCTTAATGCTCAATTCCGATTTTTTTGTGAAATTCGATGTTTTTGCGAGGTCGTTCACATTTCCAATTAAATGCGACTTGTATGTGACTCCAGTGTGAACAGTAAACGGCCCGAAAGTGTCCCGCATGTGCACTGGAGACACGACGACGTCAACCCCATGCGTCAACCGCAGCGAGCGTGATCTGTGTTTACGGAAGTTGTCCAAACGCGAGCATTGAGCACCTGGAGATTTTACAGTTCCGGTTTCCGCCTGCTTCAGCGCAGAATAGTGACGTTTGTCGCTTGTTGATGACGTGTAGGTCGGATGGATGCGCTTTGGCCGTTCACACTGAAGTCGCATGTTAAAAGATCAGATATGTATCGGTTTCAGGAGCACATATCCAAGTGGTCATTAAAAGATCGGATACAGGTCACATAGAAGCCAAAAAATCGGATTTGGGTCACTTCAGGCTGCAGTCTGAATGCAGCCTAAGTGTTAGTCTGATTCATCAGTTGGTTTCACTTTGTGGAAACCGTCTGACCTCGCAGCATTAGGATTTGTTCACTCGATAGTGGTGTTAGGCGTGTTCTATCAAAAATTACTAGACTCAATCAATTGAAATTACAAAAATGTATTCCCCTGCCAATACAATTCTAATACAGAGCTGTGGGTCAAATCGCTGTCCCTGATGGCCTCCACTTGGACTGGATGGACTCCCTGCCTGTCCCTCAACCCAGTTTATAAAACACAACAGTATGAATATGCATATAATATGTGCAGAAAGAACAAAAATGTGGCTGTTTGCTGCAGGTGTTTCAATCAGTAGGAGCAAGTAGAGGAAAAAAGGATCAAAACTCAAACACAACGGACTCCAGGCGCTCCAAAACAATAGAAAATTGTTATGTTATTGTTATGCATATAATATGTGGAGCAGGTTCACGCCTTGAATCGTCCTTGAAGTGTCAGCATTTCTTCCCCCACCAAACCATTGTAAATCACCACCAAGTCTTCTTAGATTACTCCAGCCTGGGTTATTATCTCCAAAACCTTATCTGCAAAGGAATGTCCCTAAAAGCACACATCTGTTTCCCATTATTTAGGACACACGGCGCATTACCTTTAAACATTAAACAATCTTCAACTCAATGTATAACTTCATTAAACAATATTCAAACCACCACTTGATACACCCTTCAGTAGGCGGGTACTTTTTTTAATTTAACCGATCAGTGCTATTTGGTCGTGACATATGTCAGAGTCCTGCAACGGGTCGGGCACCTGCCGGCAAATATTTGCTGAAACAGGCGGGTTTTAACGTTCTGGAATTTTATGGGCGGGTAGTGATTACACAGGTGGGTCAGGACTAAATCATAACTAAATCAGGACTAAACCAGGACTAATCTTGGACTTAAAAGAGACAGAGAGAACCCTGAGCGAGAGAGAAAGCACGATCGGGCGACGGTCCTTTCGCCTGCGGTCACCCGACAGTCTACGCGGGTGCACCTCTGTCAGGTTTAAGCCCACCTAAACTTTGTAAAAACAAGAAGAAAGACAAGAGATTAACATCGTTTTCTCATGAGGAGGGTGGACAGAGAGTGCATTTACCGTTACAGTCTCTGCGTCTCCTCTTTTTCTTGTCATCAGAGGGTTCCTAGTTACAATGGGTGTTTCTCTAAAGGGGAGGGGTTGAAAACAGCAAAAAACAGTAGAAACACCAGACATGATTTCATCGTGCAAATATGTATATCAACAGCAGGTGGCGGATAAGGTGTAGCATCTTCAGGAACAGTGCCTCCCCTCCTTTCCGCCAACCTTGGGAGCTGTCCTCTTTCGCAGCAAAGAGCTGAATAAGTCATTGTTTTCGCGGTGTGCAGAGCGGGTGACAGGTCACTGCATAGTTATTAAGCACAAAACATTATTCACACAAAAACAATACATAGAAAATATGGGATAACATATACAATTATTCTAACAACCTTCAAGCCAGTCCCGTTTTTATTTGGTAAGATTTAATATTATTTGGATTTCATTGACGAGTCTAAATGTTTCAAATGTAATGCACAGGCAAACATATAATATCAAATATACAAAGTGTAGATTGTGCATTACATTTGAAACATTTAGGCTCGTCTATGAAATCCAAATAATATAAAATCTTACCAAATAAAAACGGGACTGGCTTGAGAGGTGCACCCGCGTAGACTGTCGGGTGACCGCAGGCGAAAGGAGCGTCGCCCGATCGCGCTTTCTCTCTCGCTCAGGACTAACCCAGGACTAAACCAGGACTAATCTTGGACTTAAAAGAGAAAGAGAACCCTGAGCGAGAGAGAAAGCGCGATCGGGCGATGCTCCTTTCGCCTGCGGTCACCCGACAGTCTACGCGGGTGCACCTCCAAGCCAGTCCCGTTTTTATTTGGTAAGATTTTATATTATTTGGATTTCATAGACGAACCTAAATGTTTCAAAAGTAATGCACAGGCAAACATATAATATCAAATATACAAAGTGTAGATTGTGCAGAGTCGAGTCTCAGGTCTGATCTGATTCTGGTCTGGTTCCTGTTTTGTCCAGTTCATTAAATTTACTAAGTTACACATTCCAAGACCAGACTGTGAAAAATCAAGATTTTCAACAATGATGATGAATGATTAGAAAAGTTAAAAGTTTTGGACATTTGATTTTTCACACTACACTATGAAAATCAATACAATCTGATCCCTCACACATCCGAGCTCTTATTCTTTGCTCTTTGTTCATTTTATAATGTTTTATAGAAGTATCGGATCGAGACTCGGTATCGGCAGATCCTCAAAATGAACGGACTCGGACTCAGGGGCAAAAAAAATGTGATCTGGGCATCTATAGTTTCTACCTCCCTAGAAGTCGTCATCCACGTGTTCCCAAACGTTTTCCGGTTTTGTGACGTCCGTTTGCGATTTATGTTTTCATCTTCAGATTCTGTTTAACATTCACATTTTAAACTCATTCACAAGAATTGGGGGAAAAGCCTGAAAAATGAGTGAAAAACGAGTGATTTTCAGAACGTGTTGGTCCAGGGTTAGCGGTTTTAAGCAGAGTAAAACGGGAGATTTTGTTGTTTGCGGAGGAAATGATGGTGATTTTTTAATTGCGTCCGTTCAAATTACACTTTGATTGTGATTCATTTTGTGGCCCAGATCCAAAGGCTCAAAGCGTCTCTTTCCTGCTCCACATTTGTACATAAAAAGACGAGTAGATTCACTGACGGTTTCATCAGCGTGTGTGTGTGTGTGTGTGTGTGTGTGTGTGTGTCAGACTTGTTCGTGGAGCAGGTGAAGAGAACAGTGGGTCTCTGGGGACCTGGACTTTACATCTCCATGTCTCCCTCGTCTCTCTCTCTCTCTCTCTCTCTGTGGCTGTCGACCCCTCCCTCTTTTATCTCTCTCCTGTTACTCTCTCCCTTTTCTATTGTCTTTCTCTCCTCTCTTGTCTCTCCCTCCTCTCCTTCTCTTTTCTGTCTCTCCCTCCTCTCATGTCTCTTCCCCCCATCTCTCTTGTCTCCCTCCTCTCTCGTCTCTCTCTCTCCTCCTTCTCTTTTGTCTCTCCTCTTTTGTGTCTCCATCTTCTCTTGTCTGTCCCTTCTCTCTTTTCTCTCACTCTTTTCCCTTGTCTCTCCCTCCTCTCTTGTGTTTCTCTCCCTCCTCTCATGTCTCTTCCCCCCTTCTCTCTTGTCTCTCTCCTCTCTTGTCTCTCTCTCTCCTCCTTCTCTTTTGTCTCTCCCTCCTCTCTTGTCTCTCTCTCTTCTCCTTCTCTTGTCTCTCCCTCCTCTCTTTGTGTTTCTCTCTCTCCTCTCTTGTCTCTTTCCCCCATCTCTCTTGTCTCTCTCCTCTCTTGTCTCTCTCTCTTCTCCTTCTCTTTTGTCTCTCCCTCCTCTCTCTCTCTCTCTCTCTCTTCTCCTTCTCTTTTTCTCTCCCTCCTCTTTTGTGTCTCCATCCTCTCTTGTCTGTCCCTCCTCTCTTTTCTCTCACTCTTTTCCCTTGTCTCTCCCTCCTCTCTTGTGTTTCTCTCCCTCCTCTCTTTTCTCTTGCCCCCGTCTCTCTTGTCTCTCTCCTCTCTTGTCTTTCTCTCTCCTTTCTCTTTTGTCTCTCTTCCTCCTCTCTTGCCTCTACCTCTTCCATAACACAAATGCAAAAGCCGCAACACATTAAAAAGCCACAACGGAAGTGACCACAGGACTCTATTTTCCGACGGACCGATCAAGCGACAAGTGAAGAAGAAGAACTACAACGAGAAACGAATAATGATAAAACAATAAATTACTTTTATTTATGTTTCCAACTTCTCCGTTCCTTTACTTTTCACGTTGTAGTTCTTCTTCTTCACTTGCCGTGTGTTGCCGCTTTTTAATGTGTTGCGGCTTTTTAATGTGTTGTGGCTTTTTTAATGTGTTGTGGCATTTTTGCGTTTGTGTTGTGGCGTTTGCATTAAAATAGAGTCCCGCGGTCATTTTCGTTGTGGCTTTTTTTTTTGGGTGTGTTGTGGCTTTTTTTTTTGTGTGTGTTGCGGCTTTTTTTTTTTGGTGTGTTGCGGCTTTTTTTGGTGTGTTGTTGGCTTTTTTTTTTGGTGTGTTGCTGCTTTTTTTGGTGTGTTTGCGGCTTTTTTTTGGTGTGTTTGCGGCTTTTTTGTGTGTTTGTGGCTTTTTTTTGTGTGTTGTGGCTTTTTTTGGTGTGTTGTGGCTTTTTTTTGGTGTGTTGTGGCTTTTTTTTGGTGTGTGTTGCGGCTTTTTTTTGGTGTGTTGCGGCTTTTTTTTTGGCTTTTGTGTTGTGGCTTTTTTTTGGTGTGTTTGCGGCTTTTTTTTGGAGTGTGTTGTGGCTTTTTTTTGGTTGTGTTGTGGCTTTTCGTTGTGTTGTCCCATTTGCATTTGTTGCGGCGTTTGCGTTTGTTGCGACCCCTCTCGGCTTCCGTATACCACTGTTTTCTTAAAAAAAAAAAAAGATGATTCGCTGACATTTTTATTCTTTTCAACCATGAAGTGAGCGATGACTCCAAACAGGTAGAAAAAGACGGGACTAAAGATCTGAACGACGCCTTTCCGTTTCCCGGTCGCGCTCTGATAATTCTCCCTCTCGAGCTTTGGAGAGAGGAACATTTGGAGATGTTTGCGCAGCGAAGTCAGGCTTGAGTCTCTTCATCCAAACACTGTGTTCCGGTGCCAGGTTCTGTCACATGAATTATCTTTGTTTACTGAGCTCTTCTAATTCTGCAATCGTTTAATTACAGTTGCTCCGTGTGAAACTGAAGCAACATCTGCCACCTGTTTGATGAATAGAAACAAGTCTAAAGTATAATGAGCTGTTTGTATTTGTTTTTCTCTAACCAACTGTTAGTCGGGATACAGATGTTTGGATTATTTTTTTCTTCCCATTTACAAGCAGCTCTGGAGGTGAAAATAAGTCCACTGTGTAATGTCTGCCCCGAGTCCTGCACCGGGTCGAGTACAGGTCTAAACTAGGACTAAACCAGGTTAAAACCAGGTCTAAACCAGGACTAAACCAGGTCTAAACCAGGACTAAACCAGGTCTAAACCAGGTCTAAACCAGGTTAAAACCAGGTCTAAACCAGGACTAAACCAGGTCTAAACCAGGACTAAACCAGGACTGAACCAGGTCTAAACCAGGACTAAACCAGGACTGAACCAGGTCTAAACCAGGACTAAACCAGGACTAAACCAGGTCTAAACCAGGACTAAACCAGGACTAAACCAGGTCTAAACCAGGACTACACCAGGTCTAAACCAGGTTTAAACCAGGTTAAAACCGGGACTAAACCAGGACTAAACCAGGACTGAACCAGGTCTAAACCAGGACTAAACCAGGTTAAAACCAGGACTAAACCAGGACTAAACCAGCACTGAACCAGGACTGAACCAGGAATAAACCAGGTCTAAAATGGGTTAAAACCAGACCTAAACCAGGACTAAACCAGGACTGAACCAGGACTAAACCAGGTCTAAACCAGGTCTAAACCAGGTCTAAACTAGGACTAAACTAGGACTACACCAAGCCAAAATCAGGTCTAAACCAGGACTACACCAGGTCTAAACCAGGACTAAAACAGGACTAAAAAAGGACTAATCTTGGACTTGAGAGCGAAAGAGAACACCGTGTGTCCGCAAAGCACAATCGGACGACGACTGCCTTTAGCACTGCTCCTTTTGCCTGCGGTCACCCGACACTCAGTCCTAATTCAGTCCTGGTTTAGTCCTGGTTGAGTCCTGGTGATTGTAATTCTTGACGTTTTAACTTTTCAATTCGTATTCTGATGGATAAAATACACACAACACATTTTATGTACAACTGCACTTATTCGAGAGTTTACGAATATTTATTTTATGCTCAAGTACAGCCAAATATGCACGGATTTCTATCTTACGCACACGGATACTTCTGAAAGCTTTCATACTACTGCCTATTCAATCCTCATTTAGCCTCGTTGTTCGTTGAGAGGTGCATCGAAAAAAATAAAGTGCTTAAGCTAGAATTCTTTTAATTTGCCTGCAGAAATGCTTATGAGTCTTAGAAAAAGTGCAGCGTTTCTACTTATGACGCCACAATCCTGGGCAATTTCAAATGCAGTGTTTCGTTATAGCTCCGATTTACTGCACAGGATTTATTAAACGAGCCTCTGTGACACAAAACACATCTCCAGGTTTGTGTTTCAACAGGTAACAAGTCGATTTCTGTCACTTGTGGTCTTAAAATTAACTCATTTTAGATCAATATTTCAATTTAAAATGTACAAAATATAAAATAATGATCCTTGGGAGATAGAGGCGCATTTAGAGTGAAGTGTCTTGTATAATCCAGGTAGAAGTCTCTCTGCCGTCTCTCCCCACGCTCTCCTCTCTCCCACACCTGTGTCTGAAGCCTGCATCAAAGCACCTGTTCTCCCCTGGTCCCCTGTTCACCCGGCACACAGGATTGTGGGTGATGTGGGAAAGTCGCCAAAGAGGAAATCCTGTTATGTTCAGGTTTATGTGAGGAGAAAGAGAGGGAGGGAGGAGTGAGGAGGAGGCTGAGGAGCTAGGGCGTAGGAGCGAGGATACACAAGGTAAGCTGTAGGAGCTAAGACACAGCAGCTAGGGTGTAGGAGTTCAGGTTTAGGAGACAGGACACAGGAGTTAGAGCATAGGAGCTAGGACACAGGAACTGGGGCGTAGGAGCTAGGACACATGGGCTAGGACTCAGGAGCTAGGATGTAGGAGCTAGGACAGATGAGCTAGGACACATGGGCAAGGACTCAGGAGCTAGGATGTAGGAGCTAGGACATATATGCTAGGACACATGGGCTAGAACATAGATGTTAGGACAGAGGAGCTAGGGCATAGGAGCTAGGCCTTTGGAGCGAACGCATAGGAGCTAGAGTGTAGGATGTAGGACGCAGGAGCTAAGACACAGGAGCTAGGGCGTAGGAGCTAGGAGACAAGCTCTAGGATGTAGAAGTTGGGACTTATGAGCTAGGACACAGGAGCTAGGATGTAGGATCTAGGATGCAGGAGCTAGGGTGTAGGAGCTAGGATGCAGGAGCTACGACACAAGAGTGAGTGTGTAGGAGCTAGGACACAGGAGCTAGGACGCAGGAGCTAGGGTGTAGGAGCTAGGAGACAAGCTCTAGGATGTAGAAGTTGGGACTTATGAGCTAGGATGTAGGATCTAGGATGCAGGAGCTAGGATGTAGGAGCTAGGATGCAGGAACTACGACACAAGAGTGAGTGTGTAGGAGCTAGGACACAGGAGCTAGGACACAGGAGCTAGGGTGTAGGAGCTAGGAGACAGGAGTGAGTGTGTAGGAGCTAGGACACAGGAGCTACAACACAGAAGCTAGGGTGTAGGAACTAGGGTGTGGGAGCTAGGACACAGTAAGTGGGACACAGGAGCTAAGATGTAGGATCTAGGACGTAGGAGTTAGGGTGTAGAAGCTAGGAGACAAGATCTAGGATGTAGAAGTTAGGACATAGGCGCTAAGGGACAGAAGTAAGGGCGCAGTAGCTAGGACACAGGAACTAAGATGTAGGAGCTAGTACGCAGGAACTAGAACACAGGATGTAGGACACAGGAACTAGTGTGTAGTAGCTAGGACATAGGAGCTAATATGGAGGCGCTAGGCCACAGGAGCTAGAACACAGGAGCTTGGGCGTAGGAACTAGGGTGTGGGAGCTAGGACACAGGAGCTAGGGTGTAGGAGCTAGGCGACAGGATCTAGGATTGAGGAGCTAGAAGACAGGATCGAGGATGTAGGAATTACGACATAGGAGCTAAGGCACAGAAGTAAGGGTGCAGTAGATAGGACACAGAAGACAGGACACAGGAGCTGTTGAAAAAAAAGGTAGGACACAGGAGTTAGGATGTAGGATTTAGGACACAGAAACTAGAACACATAGGCTAGGACATAGAAGTTAGGATGTAGGACCTAGGACATAGAAGCTAGGATGTAGGAGCTACGACACAGGAGCTAGGACACAGGAGAGAGTGTGTAAGAGCTAGGACACAGGAGCTATACCATAGGAGCTATACCCTAGGAGCTAGGACACAGGAGCTAGAACATAGGAGCTAGGATGTAGGAGCTAGGACACAGGAGTTAGAATGTAGGATCTAGGACACAGGAACTAGGGTGTAGGAACTAGGAGACGGGATCTCGGATGTAGAAGTTAGGACATAGGAGCTAGGACAAAGGAGCTAGGACATAGAAGCTAAGATGTAGGAGCAAGGACAGAGGAGCTAGGACACAGGAAACAGGGTGTAGGAGCTAGTGTGTAGTAGCTAGGACACAGGAGTTAGGATGTAAAAGGTAGGACACAGGAGGTAGGACAAAGGAGTTAGGATGTAGGAGCTAGAACAGAGGAGCTAGGACACATGGGCTAGGACAGAGGAGCTAGGACGTAGGAGCTAGGACACAGGAGCTAGAACACAGGAACTAATGTGTAGGAGCTAGGACGTAGGAGATACGAAACAGGAGCTAGGCCACAGGAGCGAGTGAGTAGTAGGACGCAGGAGGGAGTGTGTAGGAGCTAGGCTGTAGGAGCTCGGACGCAGGAGCCAGGACACAGGAACTAGTGTGTAGGAGATAGGATACAGAAGCTAGGCTGTAGGAGCTAGGACACAGGAACTAGTGTGTAGGAGATAGGACACAGGAACTAGTGTGTAGGAGATAGGATACAGAAGCTAGGCTGTAGGAGCTAGGATGCAGGAGCGACTGTGTAGGACATAGGACACAGAAGCTAGGCCGTAGGAGTTAGGACACAGGAACTAGTGTGTAGGAGATAGGACACAGAAGCTGGAACATGAGCTAGGATGTAGAAGCTAGGACACAGGAGCTAGAACACAGGAGGTAGTGTGTAGGAGCTAGGATGCAGGAGCTAGTGTGTAGGAGCTAGGACACGGGAACTACGACGTAAGAGCTAGAACACAGGAGCTAGGACACAGGAGCTAGTGTGTAGGAGCTAGGATGCAAGAGCTAGGACACATGAGCTAATGTGTAGGAGCTGGGACACTGGAGCTAGGACACAGGAGGTAGGATGTAGAAGCTAGGACACAGGAGCTAGAACACAGGAGGTAGTGTGTAGAAGCTAGGATGCAGGAGCAAGTGTGTAGGAGCTAGGACACATGAGCTAGGCCATAGGAGCTAGGATGCAGGAACTAATGTGTAGGAGCTAGGACACGGGAACTACGACGTAAGAGCTAGAACACAGGAGGTAGGACACAGGAGCTAGGACACAGGAGCTAGGACACATGAGCTAGTGTGTAGGAGCTAGGACACAGGAGCTAGGACACAGGAGCTAGGACACATGAGCTAATGTGTAGGAGCTGGGACACTGGAGCTAGGACACAGGAGGTAGTGTGAAGGAGCTAGGACACAGGAGGTAGGATGTAGAAGCTAGGACACAGGAGGTAGGATGTAGAAGCTAGGACACAAAAGCTAGGACACAGGAGGTAGTGTGTAGGAGCTAGGACGCAGGAGCGAGTGTGTAGGAGCTAGGACGCAGGAGCGAGTGTACACAGAAGCTGCCTGTGCACTTTTTGGAGCTCCACAACACTGTGCCGGTTTATTTTTAGCGTGTGCAGTTTCCAGAATGTGGGATGAAAATGTGATGCAAAAATAAACTTGGAACGGTTCAGAGTGTGAAAACAGAACTGGAAAATGAGACGTTATTACTTCAATTTAGCAAAAAAACGAGGTCAAAATAAGTCCGCCGTATACATCTGCGTCTGATTATAAACCAGGAAGTGCTCTGTTCACATACTAGTTGCCGTTAGTGTTACAGTGACGGCAAAAACTCCTCTCCGGTCTCTGGGAGTGGGGAAAAGTGTTTATAAACTCATTGTGGTGAGTAATTAAGACACTCAGAACGCATAAAGTAAGTGACGAAGTACTTGGAAACACTGAGTGCGTTTATGTGCACATCAGTATTCCGGATATTATCCATATCCCGGTTATGTCAGTGTTCGGGATACTGCGTTTACATGCACTCTGAGAAACCGAGACACTCATTTCCCTGTGACATGATCAAATGGAGTATCCTGGTTTCTTGACAAAATCTTACAAATGCACAAGCGCAAAATGTAACTTAATTTAAATTAATAAACCAGGAATAATACAAAGAACTATGAGCTCCTTTAGCAGAGGAAGCTCTGGAAGTTCCTAACCAGCGGTACGGAGGTATGAGGTATCCCACAATCCACTGCACAGATCATTGCGCAGATTTTTTACTAAAATATTAAAATCTTCTGCATAAATAAACTCGACTTTACAACATATAAACCATAACCACATCAGCCCGTTTGATAATATGATTCACAGTGTTGGGAGTAACGCGCTATAAAAGTAATGAATTACTGTAATGCGTTGCTTTTTGCTATTTATGTCAGTCACTTTTTTTATGTGAGTCACTTTATTTATGTTGAACACTTTATTTATGTCGGACATTTTAATTATGTCGGACACTTTATTTATGTCGGACACTTTATTCACGTCAGACACTTTATTATGTCGGTCACTTTATTTATGTCGGACACTTTATTTATGTCGGTCACTTTATTTATGTCGGACACTTTATTTATGTCGATCACTTTATTTATGTCAGTCACTTTATTTATGTCGGTCACTTTATTCATGTCAAACACTTTATTCACATCGGACACTTTATTTATGTCGGACACTTTATTCACGTCGGACACTTTATTCACGTAGGACACTTTATTTATGTCGGTCACTTTATTTATGTCGGACACTTTATTTATGTCGGTCACTTTATTTATGTCGGACACTTTATTTATGTCAGTTACTTTATTTATGTCAGTCACTTTATTTATGTCGGTCACTTTATTTATGTCAAACACTTTATTCACATCGGACACTTTATTTATGTCGGTCACTTTATTCACGTCGGTCACTTTATTCACGTCGGACACTTTATTTATGTCGGTTACTTTATTTATGTTGGACACTTTATTTATGTCAGACACTTTATTTATGTCGGTCACTTTATTTATGTTTTTATTTATGTCGTCACTTTATTTATGTCACTTTATTTATGTCGGTCACTTTATTTATGTCGTCACTTTATTTATGTCGGTCACTTTATTCACGTCAAACACTTTATTCACGTCACACTTTATTCACATCGGACACTTTATTTATGTCGGTCACTTTATTCACGTCGGACACTTTATTCACGTCGGACACTTTATTCACGTCGGACACTTTATTTACGTCGGACACTTTATTTACGTCGGACACTTTATTTACGTCGGTCACTTTATTTACGTGGGACACTTTATTTACGTGGGACACTTTATTTACGTGGGACACTTTATTTACGTGGGACACTTTATTTACGTCGGTCACTTTATTTATGTCGGACACTTTATTTATGTCAGTCACTTTATTCACGTCGGACACTTTATTTATGTCGGACACTTTATTTATGTTTGTATGTTTCTAATAACCGGGATACTGCCATAACCGGGATTCTGAAACCGGGATACTGCGTTTACATGCACCATGGCAAAACCAGGATACTCAAAAAAAACCTATCATAACTGGGACACTGATGTGCATGTATACACACTCACTGCAAACTTTTTCAAATGAACTAGTTCTGTTTTTCACGTTTTAAAGTCTCAAAAACATGTCTGGAGTTGTGTTTTGTCTGGGGTGACCAGACTTTCAAAATTCAAAAACTGGGTCACGCCGGGGTTGGGAAGAGCGCGGGAACGTTGTGGATTCTCGTGTCAGTCATGACCTGAGGGGCTTCTGACGCTGCTTTTTTTTTTTTTTTTGCTTTATTGTCATTTTCAAACACGCTTTTCTGTATTTTGGCGAAACAAACGACAATTTATGCTCGAGGGTGGATCTGATTAGTCAAAAATTGTGATAGGTCCTGGTTTAGTCCTGATGTAGTCCTGGTTTAGTCTTAGTTTAGTCCTGGTTTAGATCAAATTGCGGAAAAATAGGGACATTTCTTGTATAAAATTGGGACAAATCAATGGTTTTGTATAAATCTGCTGGGACAGGGGACACAGAACTCAAAACTGGGACTGTCCCGGGTAAATCGGGACATCTGGTCAAACTAGTTTTACCTCCTGCTGATGTCATGAGGTGGTGTCTCTTTTCTCCAGTTTTTGCTTCTTTATGTTACACTTTAAGTCATGTTAGTACGTTGTAACCTCCTCGAAAACAGACCTGGAGTTGTGTTTTGTTTCATTCACACACGTTTGAGTAATTTATTATTAGTCCGTCTACATTTCCGAAGCTCAAAATGCTCCGTTCCACCTTGTGATGTCAGGAATAGTTGAATATTTTTCAAGTGAACAGCTTATTTTACCTGTTTTGATCGGCAATTCCAGGGCTGAAATGATCCAAATGTTTCTAGTGATGGTGCGTGGAGTTTAAAAACACAGTGGAGCGCGCGTGTGGATGAAACAAAACACAACTCCAGGTCAGTTTTGATGTTGTTGTATTGAGTTTATTGGATTGTTACGAAAAAGATCAAATCCAGGAGTCTCTTTTGGAAGTTTGTAAATCCATAAAACAATCAGTGCTCAGATTGTCAGATTGACGTCGTAATCATAATAATAATACAAACCGTAGACATAGAGTGATCAGATTTTCAAAATAAAAAACTGGAACACGCACGGTTTGTGGCGGTTGGAAATGATGAAATTGTGAATCGAGTGCGGAATTAAGGAAAATGGTTCTGCACTTGGCACATTCATGATGAACATGAGTCAGTAAAGTCACATTTTCTTAGTGTTTTGGTTGTTTTTATTAGGGCTGAGCAAAAAAAATGAAATAATCGTATGAGTTCCTGTGGTTAATCGCATGTTACACACAAAACCAATTAATGAATTCAAAAGTAGCGTATAGTGACTCTTATTGGAAATGTAAATGAAAGTGCCACACGTTCGTTGTGCAAACAGAACATTTCTTTACACAGGAGCAGGACACTCGTCTGTAAAGTCCATGTTTATTCTTCTTCCTTTGGAGAGTCTTACTCAAAAAAAAAAACTAATTTCAGTGCAGTTTGTCAGTTCCTACAATGTGACTTAATGAATTGAATTGAAAAGTAAAGTTCATGTGATCAGCAGCAGGAAAATCAAGTGTTCAGTGTCAATCTCAACTGAAAAAATCTAATCAAACCAAATACAAAACTGAAATGTATTAACCAGGCTGGCGCCACCTAGTGCCTCCGCTCAATTAAATTTCTCTCCAGCGACTAGGTCATGAATCAGAATACACTAGATCAGGGGTGTCAAACTCATTTTGGTCCGGGGGCCGAATCCAACTGACTTTGATCCCAAAGGGGCCGGATCAGAAAACTCATGACATATAAACCCCCAAAAATAACAATAAGTTCAAATATTTGTGCAGAGAAACACAAATCTATTACAGAAATCTTTTTTAACTGATGAACTGTTTCTTTTACAAAATATTATAATATTATGAACAACCTGAAACTTTAAGAAAAATGTAATTTCAACACAATGTTTTAACATGAACTTGTATTTAAATAGGAATAAGTCAATTTTTCTTGTAAAATCCTGCACTCGGCTCCACTTTTCTCATTTTGGACATTTTTCTGATGAGGGTGTCACGGTCAACAGTCAAAACGATCGTCCTTTAAGAGCGTTTGGAAAGAGACAAGTCTTCATTTGTGCTGCTCTGGTGGGAGGGCCACGTAACAGAGACGCTGGAGACGCTGCTGTGATAAACACCACAGAAAATTAACAAGATTTTAATAGAAAATATAATTAAAATATTTTAGTAGAAAATCAGCCAAGGGCCACATTAAAGGTCTTGGAGGGCTGGATCCGGCCCCCGGGCCTTATGTTTGACACCTGTGCACTAGACGGTTTGCAAGAACCCAGGAAGTGCAAGTCCAGGCACCAACCAATCAGTGAAGAGACAGACATTCTGTGTTGGCAACGATTCCCGAGATCGAGGATTTAAAGCTGGAACAAAGAGAATGTTTGGTGAATTTTCATCAAAGGGGAAAGACGTTATTGTCCTTCTTCCTACAGGATTTGGGAAAAGCTTAATATACCAGTTAGACCCATTAACGGCGCATTACATACGTCACGACCAAATAGCAGCGATTGGTTAAATTAAAAAAAGTACCTGTCTTCTGTTGAGCGAACGAATTCTAACACTGCGAGGTCAGTCGGTTTCGATGAAGTGAAACTGTCTGATGAATCAGGCTAGAAATGTATTTCCACTGCCAGAGCTTTAATGTTTCCTGTTTGATATAAAAACGAGAAGCTCAGTCAAAAACCAGAAAACAGAAAAACAGAAACACACAACCTTCCTTTCCTAGAACTTTTTTTTTTTTTTTTTTTTACTTTTCTGAACAAAGCAAGTTGTTAAGACATACAAGAATATTATTGTTATTAATCGCGATCGCTGGCACTGGTTTCTCGAGGAGGAAAAGTGAGACCGAGGGTGGTGAGGGGTGTGGTTGTGATGAAGAGCGATGGTCTGCTGCGGCGCTCACAGAAAACAGAGAGAAAGAAAGCGGAATAAACAAACACGGAGAAGGGAAAGGGACTTTTACACGGTCATTTTTATTTTAAAGTTCTTCCAAACAGCGCAGTCGACACATACAAAGTCATTTTTAACACTGCAACACTGAACTGTCTTATCACCGGACTTTCACGAGTCTGAAATATCAACTAAATCCAATTATTCAATGAAACAAGTGGACGAGATGCAGCGTGTCAGAGCCGTCACTCCGCACACGCACATATAAACAACATTCTAGACTCGCTCATGATGGACTTTTTCAAAATAAAAGCCAGCGAGCGACAGACGTTTACAAAAAAATTATAATAAAAACTGCGTTAAACGTAGAAAAATAATCAACGGCGATAATGAATTAAAGGTTGTATGGAGGATTTTTTTTTGTTTCAAATTGTCAATGATAGCATTATAGAGGTGCAGTCGCCTTGTAATTATGATGACCAAAAAAAAGAGAATAAAAATTCATCAACTCTGGACGTGGTGGGGCTAAACATTTGCCAATAGATAACGACACTGCCTCGTTATCTGTGAGCTGACAGGCTGTCAATCAAACTCCCTACGTTTCTAGCGTAACTGACTTGCCTGCGCGCTGCCGGTACGTGGTTTACGTTCGCCTGTCACGCAGTCCACAGACGCAAGACTCACAGACGCTGTTTACTCCACCAACGCAACAGTTCTTAGCGGCTTTTTTTACCTATATCTTCCTCGCAGTTCACACAAAGTTTGTTGCAATGGCGACAAGAATCCAGGAGCAGTTCGCCGCAAAAGAAAGTCCGTTTTTGAGATTGCTGAAAGAAGAAGACAAGGGGAAAAGCAGCGAAGCCAAACTAAGGTGATTCTTGGAGATTCATTCCAGCGATGGGGCGACTGAAGCAGACGCAGGGTCTAAAGACTGACGCACTGGTCCACAAATTACTCCTGGACAGGAAACGTTCTGCTTATTATGAAAACGTACTTTATTTCCAAGAGCTAGACAAACGTTTTTCAGGACACGAAAGCGATATCCTATGTCTGAAAACGTAATTTTCAAGGCAAAGAAAGAGTCCGCTTGCTGCTGCGTGTTGTAGCTAGTTCATTTGCACGAATCTCCGCGCACTCTTCTCTGCACCCCTTTCCTGCTCCTGTCCCCGCTGCCCGTTCCGCTCTTCCCCCTGCTCCTCACTTCTCCGGTCACGAATCTCCGCGCACCCGCTCCCCACTCCTCTCCCCCGCTCCTCACTTCTCCGTCTTGCCTAACCAACACTGTAGTTAGTTGTTTACAAGTCATGTGCAGCACCGGCTGTAAACAAACCTGTTTCTGGCGTAAGGAGGAGGCGGGAGGAGGCGTTTCTACGTAGGAGCTGTAGGGGAGGGGGGGTGGTTTCACTCATGCGCAACATTTGAAAAAGGACAAACAGTCGCTGGATTTCTCGTTCCTTGGAAAATCCTCTATACAACCTTTAATTAGTTAACGTAAAATTAAGCGTCCAGCCCTAGTTTTTAAGCAGCTTTTCTGTATTTTACCTAAACAAATGCCACTTTATGTCTCTCTTTTCTGTTGGCAGGGATCAGATTGGTTAAAAATAGAAACACCTGGGACATTTCTAGTATAAAACTAATGGGACAAATCAGTGGTTTTAGATCAAATCTGCTGGGACAGAGGACACAGGGCTCAAAACTGGGACTGTCCCGGGTAAATAGGGGACGTCTGGTCTGCCGTTGTTCCGTCCGAGGCTCTGTTAGACTTTAATCGGATCTTTTTTTAAAACTCAATCTGATCAAAAAGGGCTGACGTAGCTGGAACTAGAACAGATGAGGTTTTACGGTTAAACAAGTCTCCCTCAAATAACTCTGGGGTCCACCACCTCTTCTGACGTCCCTTCATTACGACGTGTCTCTGTTTTGAGGTGCCGGTTTAAGACACTTTTTAATATCCGACACGTCATTTCCAGTGTTCTCCACAGATCGACTACAGGACGAAATGAATGAAGCACAAAGGCCCCTGCAGCCTCCATTTTATATTTGATATTTTCCCGAAGGCTGGCCTGTGCTCTTTTTAAAATGCTGTTTACCACACTGATCAGTTCCAACATTTTCCCACTGTGTGATATCCTAAGTTTTCTCTGATCAAGAGCTTTGCACCGGCTCAAGCGTCTTACGATCAAAACCAAAATGAAAAAAATGGATAACGATTTTTTTTTTTTTTCAGTTTTCGATTTTGCGCCGCATATGGACTGAACCAAGACTAAAAAAGGACTAAACCAGGATTAATCCAGGTCTAAATTAGGATTGAACCAGGACTAAAACCAGGAATAAACCAGGACTAAACCAGAATTGAACCAAAACTAAACCAGACCAGACCAGGACTAAATCAGGTCTCAGTCCTGGTCTTGGTCCTGGTCTGGTCCCGATGTCAGTCCCGATCTGGTCTCGGTCTCAGTCCCAGTCTGCTCCCGGTCTCTGTCCTGGTCTCAGTCCCGGTCTGGTCCCAGTCTCAGTCCCGGTCTGGTCCTGGTCTCAGTCCTGATCTGGTCCTGGTCTGGTTTCGGTCTGGTTCCGGTCTCAGTCCCAGTCTCAGTCCTAGTCTGATCCCGGTCTGGTCCCAGTCTGGCCCCGGTCTGGTCCCGGTCTCAGTCCTAGTCTGGTCCCAGTCTGGTCCCGGTCTGGCCCCGGTCTGGTCCCGGTCTCAGTCCCAGTCTCAGTCCTAGTCTGGTCCCAGTCTGGTCCCAGTCTGGTCCCGGCCTCAGCCCCAGTCTCTGTCCTGATCTGGTCCCGGTCTGGTCTCAGTCTTGGTCTGGTCCCGGTCTCAGTCCTAATCTGGTCCTGGTCAGGTTTCGGTCTGGTCCCGGTCTCAGTCCCAGACTCATTCCTAGTCTGGTCCCAGTCTGGCCCCGGTCTGGCCCCGGTCTGGCCCGGTCTGGCCCCAGTCTGGCCCCGGTCTGGTCCCGGTCTCAGTCCTAGTCTGGTCCCAGTCTGGTCCCGGTCTGGCCCCGGTCTCAGTCCCAGACTCATTCCTAGTCTGGTCCCGGTCTGGTCCTGGCCTCAGCCCCAGTCTCTGTCCTAATCTGGTCCCGGTCTGGTCTCAGTCTTGGTCTGGTCCCAGTCTCAGTCCCGATCTGGTCCCGGTCTCAGTCCTGATCTGGTCCTGGTCTGGTTTCGGTCTGGTCCCGGTCTCAGTCCCAGTCTCAGTCCTAGTCTGATCCCGGTCTGGTCCCGGTCTGGCCCCGGTCTGGTCCCGGTCTCAGTCCCACTCTCAGTCCTGGCCTGGTCTTGATTTGGTCCCGGTCTCAGTCCCGTTTTCAGACCCGGTCTCAGTCCTGGTATGATCCCAGTCTCAGTCCTGATGTTGTCAAAAAATCTGGACATTTTAAACCCACGTGAAGATGTTTTTTAAAACCGTGGATCAACACAAGCGGCAAACTACACCTCCCAGAATGCACCGGGGCCAGCGCACACTTAATCCTACTTCATTTCAATGATCAGAACGTTCTGCTGCGGCCTCCCCCGACGCTTTTCCCGCCATCACTCAGCGCTAACGACACTAACGACGCAAACGCTAAAGGAGCTAACGGCGCTGTGGCTAACGGCGGCAGGTTTCTAATGCGGCGGTGATTACGGCCGCGGCTCTATTTGTCCTGATTTAGCCGGGCCCCGGGGCCTCGGCGCCTAATGGACACACGCTGATGTGTTCTGCGCCGTTAAAATTCTACTTCTATTCATCCTGGAGACGAGCGAGGACACGGGAGGACGGAAAGAGACACGAGAGGGGGACAAAGAGAGAGGGACGTAAAGAGACATGAAGAGACGAGCGAGGACACGGGAGGACGGAAAGAGACACGAGAGGGACAAAGAGAGACGTAAGAGACATGAGAGACGAGAGGACACGGGAGGACGTAAAGAGACACGAGAGGGACAAAGAAAGAGACATGAAGAGACAGAGGGGGACGTAAAGAGACACGAGAGGGACAAAGAGAGGGACATAAAGAGACAGAGAGGGACGTAAAGAGACACGACTAGACGAGCGAAGACATGGGGGGACGGAAAGAGACACAAGGAGACGAGCGAGGACAGAGAGAGGGACGTAAAGAGACATGAGGAGACGAGCGAGGACACGGGGTCGGAAAGAGACACGAGAGGGACAGAGAGAGGACAAGGAAAGAGACATGAGGATACATTTTTCATTTTAATTTTAGAATCAGTCTGAATCAGTTACTTTTTTATTCGTGACCATAACATTAGTTTTGTTCAGTGTGTCACTAATGCGTCATCATTGTTCTCCTTTAAGCTTTTGACTTTCTTACCTTGGTACAGACATGTCAAACTCAAATTTGTCCCACAGTATAATTATATTTGGCCCGTGAGATCATATGAAATATGTATTAAGTACTGTTCAGACCAAAGCGTCAAAGCGTCCAGTTTCTATATAAAGTCTGTGTGGACGCGCGTCTAGGGCGTCTAGCGTTTTTGCAGAGCGTCTTCGGGCGTCAGTACTGCGCAAATCTGGCATCGATGCAGCACGTCTTGAGTGTTTTGGCGTCGATGCTCTAGATGCGTGTCCAGGGCATCAGCGTCAGAAGTTGAAAATGCTGAACTTTTCGCGTCAGATGCGCCGCGTCAACCAATCAGGGACGAGTATCCAGTGACGTAGCAACATTATTATCCAGAAGAAAGAGAAAGACCCGAGAACCGAAGCGAGAGCTGCAACGATTAGCGGAGCATAAATATAAACGCGCAATCACTGAGCCGATCACCAGGACCGGACCAGGACTAAACCAGGACTAGACCGGAACTAAACCAGAACTAGACCGGGACTAAACCAGGACTGGACCAGTGTCATTAGCAGACTATAAATATAAACACGCAATCACTGAGCCGACCACCAGGACCGGACCAGGACTAAACCAGGACTAGACCGGAACTAAACCGAAACTAGACCGGGACTAAACCAGGACTGGACCAGTGTCATTAGCGGAGTATACATACAATATAAACACGCCGCAGCCGTCGAGTCGATCTCCTCCGCTGTTTTTTGTAATAAAAACACTAAAGTCACACTCTCAGTCTGGTCTGCCATTGTTTCAGGAAAAGACTGGGACTGGGCAGTTGTTTCCAGGGCAATGGACGCACGTCAAGTGTTTTTCTCCCATTTGTCGACAGTGTCCAAGACGTGCGTCGGGGGCGTCTGAACTCAAAGGCAAAGGCGTCCAAATAGAGGCGTCAAGGGCGTTTTTTGACTCTCTGGTGTGAACGGCCCTTTAGAGCTGCCCACCACCTACAGATAGACTATAGAAACATTATTTATTTAAAATGTTGTGATTATTTTATATTCTGCTTGTTCTGGATTCAGGGTTTAAGCAAAACTATTATTAAATATTTATTTTAATAAGAAAAGGTTTAACAGGGTAGTTTGGTCCACAACTTAGTCCCAGTTTTTAATTTTGGCCTCTGTGAATTTGGGTTTGACATTCTTGCTTTGATAGTTGTGGATAAATTCTTCATGTTAGAATGTTTATCCTTTGTGGACCTTGTTGGTTGAAGATTTGGTGATGGGGCAGATTTAAGAAGCTGTTGGAGACATTTCCACACACATTTTACCACAGAAAACCATTAACCGTAAGTTCCACAAACCTACAGCGCGACACTTGTTGTAAAAAGGTTTATTAAACAGCGTCTGGAGTAAATGTACTACAGTAATTTGGCCGTCCACGATTTGACTTCCAAAATAGAAAGTGAGTTTTTCACTCCTCCTTTTGGACGAGTTTGTGTCTTCAGAGTCCCAAAGTGTTACATAATCTCTGTGTCATATCGAGCTGATTAAACACAGACTAGAATCAACGTGAGCTCAGAAATAAATCAACACACACGCAACACAAACACCGCACAACATCGAATCACTAATTTCAACTTTACCTTCTGCGCGTTTGGCTCAGAAAACCTCAGCATTAAAGCCCTCCCCCTGAAGAAAAACACTCAGCACAAGTTCACTTTCAGATGGAAAAAGGGAAGAGAAAATGCTGAGGTTTTCACGGAGCGAGTGAAGAAGAGCGAAGGTCGTACATCACAATCAGAATCACAAGGGCTCGTCCTTTTACTCGCTCTTCACTAATGAACTTTTCACGTCTGGAACATTCATTACAAATCCTTTTCATCGACTGTCTGTGTGTGTAATGTTTTCCTTTCCACTCTTCAATGAAATACATTTTAAACTACATTGTGATATGAAGCGCATTGATTTTGAGCTTTTCATTATGTCCTAACTTTGTCCCGTCATTCAGAGGCGGTGCTACCGTTAGGCAAAAGTCAGCAGCCGCCAAATTGCTAACTCCGCCACTGCTGTCGTCAACAACATAAAACATGTGCAGTTGTATTCTGCTTCATTCACGTTTGTTTGGTGAATCCTTGTTTAGTACGATGATCCCTCTGAGCCTCGTAAAAACATGCGGTTTTAAAATGCCACAAGTAAAAGTTCATCGTTTTTTCGTCCATAAATCAAAATCTGCTGTTCCTGGTTTTAGAGAGCAACACTACAGACTCAAGGGGTCGATTGTCACAATACAGCGATTATTTAAACTTCTGAAACATGCAATGCCAAAGCAAAAGTACTGAAGAGTAGATGGAATTAAAGTAAGGAACTGACTCAACACTTGATACCGATACCAATACCAATACCTAGGGGTGTAATGATACTGGCGATATGACGATATTGTCATATTAAAATTGCCACGATATCGTTGTGGTCTCGTCACAGTATTAAACTGTGTCTTTAAGCAAAAATAAGAATTTTCAGTCGGCTCCTGTGGCGCACAGTAAACTACATGGACCATGATCCTTTGCGGCCGCATCATCGGCCAGTGCGCCCATTGTGGACACACCAGCGACTTTTAAGTCTGAGGTCTAGAAGCATTTTGGGTTTGACCTGACATGAAACAAGAAACGAGAAAAGGTGACGAACAAACAACAGACAGTGTGCAGACACAATGCAGCGTGCAGTTTACCTCGGGAAAAACTAACAACATGAGAAGTCTCGTGATAAGCTGATAAGCCACTCTTGTTCTTGAAAAAAAGAATGTTTTCAGAATATCAAGTCAAGACAAGAAAACTATACGTGATGCATTTACAACTGCGTCACAACAGCACTCAAGAAATAATGAAATACATCGCAGAGTTAAAGAGAGATTTGCATCATTTTCCACGTTGGACGGTGTCGGGTTTAAAAGTTTAGTGGCTAAACTGGAGCAGAAATATAAAATGCCATCACATTTATGTTTTTTTTAATTATTTTTTTTATTTCCTACGAGGACGACTCAAATATACAATGAGTAATAATGTGTTTAATGCAGCTTTACCACATTTGTTTACGTTTTACTGAAACTAAACTCAAAACCACATGGCTCATTTGCATAAACTCTGAAAAAACAGA
The DNA here is from genome assembly GCF_026225935.1 of Boleophthalmus pectinirostris. Classification (NCBI taxonomy): domain Eukaryota; kingdom Metazoa; phylum Chordata; class Actinopteri; order Gobiiformes; family Gobiidae; genus Boleophthalmus; species Boleophthalmus pectinirostris. The sequence goes on along the minus strand of NW_026571115.1, from coordinate 33,589,896 downwards.
TCACTCCTGGCGCACTGATGCAGTCAGCTCCTGTCGGACTAACTCTGTGAGGCTCCTGACTACAGTAGCCGTAATGCTCCGACAGTTCATCAGTCGGTGCGGCTTCGTAGTTTACCAAAGTCGTACTAAAACATTCTGACAGATTTTTGAGCGCCGTGTACCACATAAAACCAGTTCGAGGTCAGTAAGCACAAACAGATTTAATATATAAGGTGCACTGGATTATAAGGTCGATTTTTGTGTGATTTTAAGTGTGTCTTATAGTCCGAAAACTACAGTAGTCAAACAGTGTTCCTGCTGTGTACAGCCAGACAAAGACTGATGTACCACAGAGCCTGAAGCAGTCAGAGAGCATCTCACTCACCACTGATGGGTGAAATTAAAGAGTGACCCTGAATTTTGTACTTTTCAAGCTGTTCAAAATGTCATTGATATGAATATGACAATAAATGTTGCACCAAATGATGGTCAAAGCATTTTATAATGTCACTCTTTTTATTCTGTATAATATCTTAATATTGTAATCATCCCGACAAATCAAAATAAATACCGTACTGTGAGGTTCATACCGTGACAATATTGTATCGTGAGACTTGGATATCGTTACACTCCTACTAGGGACGGGCATTCGATGAAATTTTCTTAATCGATCGTCGGCAGAATTAACAATTGACTATCGATTAATCATTAACGTTTTTATATTAAAATGATCATCATTATTATTACTATCTGCACGACTAATCTGCATATATAAATTCAACTTTACAACATATAAACCGTAACGACTCTAGAGCCACATCAGCCCGTTTGACATTATAATGTGTTTAATTCAGTTTTGCGCAACTCTCACAGAAACAAAACTTAAAACCGCATCGCTAATTTGCATAAACTAAGCGAAGATAAAACTACAGCTCTTGTGTCGCTGATGTGGTTCAACTTCTGTTGGATTAAAAGACACGACTCAGGTGAATACAGGTTAGTGTGACCAGATTTGTGTTTGTCAAAACCAGGACACCGTACGGGGGGAGGGAGGTGGGGACTCGACACATCGACATTGAGCGACTCTCACCTGGTAAAACTTTTTCCCACTGGACACTGAAACATATGTGCTGCTTTGTACACTGTGCACTTGTCCCGACCGGAACAGAAAGCATGGAATTTCTTGTACAAATCATCGTTAAATACACATTTGTGCTTCGGTACGTTGCAGACTGACCCACTGTTTGTGTCTCGCTCCTTCTGATGCAGAGACACATGTACACACCTGTTTGGTCACATTACACACAGCAACCTACATTCGGTTTGTCGATTCAAATGAACGTAAATTCTTAATGATCAATTATCGATTAACCGACTAATCATGCCCATCCCTAACTCCTACCAACACCACCACGAAGATAAAAAAATCTTCTTTTCTTAATAATATGAGGCCTTGTTTTTGTTCTGATAAAACTCAAAATCACTCTACTCCCGAGGAAAGCTCATATTTTGACCTGTTGACATGATTCTTTGCAGTAATGTGTTTACCTCTCGAGTCTCCACAGTTTGTTGCCTTTTATACATTAAACTTGTGCATCTTTATTGAAGTTTTGTGCGTTTGATCCTGAGCTCTGTAAACGAGCCCCAGTGGAGCCGACTCCTCCTGCAGAGATAAGCCGCCTGCTCAGAGCCGTGCCACAGCTCCACAAGACGGAAAAACACTCAGCAAACTCTGTCCTCTTGACAGAACTGGGGCAGCACGGTGACACAGCAAAAAGGTCTCAGGTTCAACTCCCGGGGCCTGGGGCGTTTCTGTGAGGAGTTCGCATGTTCTCACCGTGTTTGTGTCGGTTCCCTCAGGGTGATTTGATTTCACTTTTCCTTTTCAAATTTGACTTTTTGGAGCTTGGAGTTTGGAGTTTTTGGAACCGTGTTATAATGTTCCTTCGTCAAAAACCTGCCTGAAAATATTTTTAGAGTCATTCATGCATGTTTGAGTAATCTAGCGATCTCTCCTTATGCTTAAGTTGTAAGATTCTGACGAGGCTCCGCCCACAAGTCTACATCATCCACACTCCCACATGACAACTCACAACTCTCAACAAAACACTACAGCAGCAGGACTCGGCATGGGGAGCAAAGGAAGCGCAAAGGAACGGCAGACTCAGAGCGTGTCAACGCGTTGTTTTCGGCGAGTGTTTACGGAAGCTGAGAGGGGTCACAACAAACGCAAACGCCGCAACAAATACAAATGCGACAACACAACAAAAAGCCACAACAGAAGTGATCGCGGGACTCTATTTTCCGACGGACCGATCAAGCGGCAAGTGAAGAAGAAGAACTACAACGTGAAACGAATAATGATAAAACAATAAATTAATTTTACTTACGTTTCCAACTTCTACGTTCCTTTACTTTTCACGTTGTAGTTCTTCTTCTTCACTTGCCGCTTGATCGGTCCGTCGGAAAATAGAGTCCCGCGATCACTTCTGTTGTGGCTTTTTGATGTGTTGTGGCTTTTTAATATGTTGTGGCTTTTTAATGTGTTACGGCATTTGCGTTTGTGTTGTGGCGTTTGTATTTGTTGCGGCGTTTGCATTAAAACAGAGTCCCGTGGTCACTTCTATTGTGGCTTTTTTTGGTGTGTTGTGGCTTTTTTTGGTTTGTTGTGGCTTTTTGTTGTGTTGTCGCGTTTGTATTTGTTGCGGCGTTTGCGTTTGTTGTGACCCCTCTCGGCTTCCGTAAGTGTTGCATTTTCAAAACAATAAAAGGCAACACGGCGATCGAAATCTGGTCAGATGGGCGTGATTGACAGGTGGATCGGCCAATCAGAGACAAGCAGGGTCCGTTCTTATTAAACATCTACGTGTGTTTATATAAAGGATTTCACAAGGGACTGATATTTCTGCAGAAGCGTTAACTTCGTTGGAAATACGGAGTGACCAATGAGCTTGTGCCTCGCTGAAACGAAGCGACGCGATTGGTCGGTGGGGTTTGGTCTTGGGCGTTTGTGCAGCGATGTGTGGAGTGAGATGTAGAAGAGCGTTGGCCGCGCTCTGCTTTGATCCTCACTCGCACACACACTGAATAACAACGACGGAACAGAGGAGAAGGAGGAGGAGGAGAGAAAAGAGAGGAGGAGATGTAAGGAGAGAGGATAAGAAGGGAGGAGATGAGAGAAAAAGAGAGAAGAAAGAAGAGAGGAGAGGTGGAAAAGAGGGAGGAGGTTGTGAAAGAATGTGTGGAGAAGAGAGGAGGGAGAGGAGAGGAGAGGAGAGAGAGAATGTTGAGGAGGAGAGGAGAAAATGAGAGTAATGAGAAGAACGAGAAGCACGACTGTAAACTGTTAAAAAGAAAGACGATAATAAAGCAGGTTTACAGTACGAAGAGAGAGAGTGGAAAGAGATAGAAAGAGAGGATAAGAGAGAGAGAGAGTGGAGAGAGGTTTAAAGAGGGAGAGAGGGGCAGGGAGGAGAGAGAGAAAGAGGAGGAGAGAGGAGCATAAGAGAGAGGGGGAGAGAAAAGGGAGGAGTGTGAGGCAGATGAGGTAGAGAGAGAGAAGAGGGACAGGAAACAGAGGGAGGGCTGGGAGGAGAAAGAGGAGGGGAGAGAGAGAGAGAGAATGGAAAGAGAGAGAGAGAGGTAGGGAGGAGAGAGATAGAGAGAGAGATAGAGAGCAGAGCGAGGGAGAGAGAGAGGCAGGGAGGCGGGAGAGAGGAGGGGAGAGAAAGAGAGAGGATGAGAGAGAACATAAGAGAGGGGGGGAGAGGAGGGAGAGGGAGAGAGAGGTACAGGGAGGAGAGAGAAAGGAGGGAAGGAGGAAGGAGAAAGAAAGAAGAGACAAAGAGAGAGAAGAGAGACAAGTGAGAGAGAGGAGGTGAGAGAAAGAGGAGTATAAGAGAGAGAGAGGGGGGACAGGGAGGAGAGAGAGAGAGACGAAGGGAGAGATAGAGAGAGAAAAAGAGAGGAGAGCGAGACAGATAGAGAGAGAAGAGACAGAGAGGAGGTGAGAGAAGGAGAGAGGTTGAGAGAGAACGGTGCGGAGAGAGAGACCGAAAGAGGAGTGTAGCATGAACAAGAGAGCGAGTGGGAGGGTGTGGAGTGAGAGCGAAGGGAGAAGGAGAGAGAGGAGTGAAGGAGAGGAGAGGAGAAAATGAGAGAGAAGAACGAGAAGCGCAACTGTAAACTCTTAAACAGACTAATGGATGAGAGAGAGAGAGCAGAGTGAGGGATGGAGAGAGGCAAGGAGGCGGGAGAGAGGAGGGGAGAGAAAGAGAGAGGATGAGAGAGACGAAGGGGGAGAGAGAAGCAGGGAGGAGAGAGGGAAAGAGGAGGAAAGTGAGGAGGGGGAGAGAGAGGAGAGACAGTTAAAGAGAGTAGAGAGAGGGAGATACAGAATGGAAAGAGACAGAGAGAGAGATGGAGGCAGGAAGGAGAGAGAGAGAGGAGGGGAGAGATACAGAGGGGAAGAGAGAGATGAAGAGGGACAGAGAGAGAGAGAAAGAGAGGAGAGTGAGACAGAAGAGGGGGAGAGACAGGAAGGAGAGAGAGAGAGAGAGAGAGTGGAGGGAGAGGGGAAGAGAGAGAAAGAAGCAGGGAGGAGAGAGAGAGAAAGAGGAGAGGAGATATAGAGAGAAGATAGAGAGAGAGAAGAGAGAGCGGAGAGAAGGAGATAGAGAGTGTAGAAAGAAAAAGGAGGTGAGAGAAAGAGAGAGGATGAGAGTGAGCATAAGAGAGAGTGGTGAGAGGGAGAGAGACAGGAGAGAGAGAGGTGAGACAGAGAGGGAGAGAAAGAGAGAGGAGAGCAAGACAGCAGAGAGACAGGAGAGAGAAGAGACAGAGAGAGAGAAAGAAGACAGGAGAGAGGAAGAGACAGAGAGAGAGAAAGAAGAGAGACAGGAGAGAGAGAGAGAGTGGAGAGAGGGAGATAGAGAGTGTAGAGAGAGCGAGGAGGTGAGAGAAAGAGAGGATGTGAGCGAGCATTAGAGTGAGTGAGACAGACAGAGAGAGAAGAGAAGGAAAGAGAGAATGGAGAGAACAGAGAGGAGGTGAGAGAAGGAGAGAGAGATGGAAAGAGAGAGATTTAAAGAGGAGTGTCACATGAACGAGAGAGAGAGAGAGAGTGGGAGGGTGTAGAGTGAGAATCGAAGAGAGAAAGAGCGAAGGAGAGAGAAATATGTGTGAGAATGAAAGAAAGAGAGGGAGGGAGAAGGAGAGAGAGAAGTGAAGAAGAGGAGAGGAGAAGAAGAAGAGACAGAGAAGAAGGAGAAGCACCGGTGTAAGCTCAGACTGTAATAAAACAGGTTAACAGGACGAATGAAGATAAAATAAAACGCGCGATAACAGATCTTCTCTAAAAAAACCCAGAGAACTAAAAGCACAGCAAATGAAAACTGAGTCCTTCTCTGAACCCCGTGGAGCAAAAACCAGCGGCCGCTCCGTCTGTGAAGCTCGGGCTCTGAAGTTTTATTCCTGCTCCTGATTCATGTGTAAACCTTTCCTGACTCGCACGGACTTCAGAACGTGGAGCTCCAGGGCTGAGGCCACGAAAGAAATTCTTATTGGACTAAAGACTAAAAACTGCTGATCGATTGGGGGTCTGAAAAGGAGGCATGGCGTAAGATCTCAATAAAAACGATGACGTATCTTCTAGGGATGTAACAATAACTGAAATCTCGTGATGTGGTATTGTCAAAAGTCTCACAATAATATCGTGGACCATCACAATATATATCATGTTTCTCTGCTTAAATTCATTGTTATGGTGCAGCAATAGTTAAAAAAAAAAAAAAAAACAGAGAGAACTACAAAGATCATGATTCTTTGCTCCATTTCAGTGCAGACGACATGAAGAAATCTTATGGTCTGTTTAGACCACGGCATCAAAAAACGCCCTAGATGCCTCTATTTGGACGGCTTTGTGATGGAGTTTAGACGCCCCCGATGTGTGTTTTGGACACCGTGGATGAACGGGAAAAAAATTCTTGTCCGTTGCCCAGGAAATAAGTGCCCGGTCCCGGTCTTTTCCCAAAACGATGGCAGACCAGACTGAGAGAGACATTACTGTTTTTATTACATAAAACCGTCAGCAGAGGCGATCGGCTCGGCGGCTGCGGCGTGTTTATATGTAAACTCCTCTAATGACACTGGATCAGTCCTGGTTTAGTCCTGGTTTAGTCCTGGTTTAGTCCTGGTTTTAGCCCTGGTCTAGCTGCAGGACAGGGCCAGCACCTGAATGGCGGCTTGAGTAGGCATGAGTGAAGACGCTGCACCAAACTTTGAAAAACTTTTCAAAAGGAACTTAGCTTCTTCTACAAATAAGCGTGTCTTATAATGAGTCGCTGAGGAAAAAGAGCAAGTATCACCACAAGTGCACGTCCCAAACGGAGCCCTACTCATGCACATTACCTCACAAATATCCAGTCTGGTGGTGGTTCAGTCCGGTGGTACAGTTCAGTGTTGGTACAGTCCGGTGATGGTACAGTCCAGTGTTGGTACAGCCCGGTTTTGGTACAGTCCGGTGTTGGTACATTCTGATGGTGGTACAGTCCAGTGTTGGTACAGTCTTGTGGTGGTACAATCCGGTGGTACAGTCCCGTGGTACAGTCCGGTGTTGGTACAGTCCGGTGTTGGTACAGTCCGGTGTTGGTACAGTCCGGTGTCGGTACAGTCCAGTGGTGGTACAGTTCAGCATTGGTACAGTCCTGTGGTACAGTCTGATGGTACTGTACAATCCGGTGTTGGTACAGTCTGGTGTTGGTGTTGGTACAGTCCAGTGTTGGTGCTGGTGTTGGTACAGTCCGGTGTTGGTGCTGGTGTTGGTACAGTCTGGTGTTGGTACATCCAGTGGTGGTACAGTCCGATGGTACTGTACTATCCGGTGGTGCTACAGTCCAGTGTTGGTACAGTCCAGTGTTGGTACAGTCCAGTGTTGGTACAATCTGATGGTGGTACAGTTCTGTGGTACAGTCCCGTGGTACAGTCCGGTGTTGGTGCTGGTGTTGGTGCTGGTGTTGGTACACTCCGGTGTTGGTACAGTCCGGTGTTGGTGCTGGTGTTGGTACAGTCCGGTGTTGGTACAGTCCGGTGTTGGTGTTGGTACAGTCCGGTGTTGGTGTTGGTACAGTCCGGTGTTGGTGCTGGTGTTGGTACAGTCCGGTGTTGGTACAGGGTGGTACAGTCCGGTGTTGGTGGGTGTTGGTACAGTCCGGTGTTGGTACAGTCCGGTGTTGGTACAGTCCGGTGTTGTGCTGGTGTTTGGTACAGTCCGGTGTTGGTGCTGGTGTTGGTACAGTCCGGTGTTGGTGCGGTGTTGGTGTGGTGGTTGGTGCTGGTGTTGGTACAGTCCGGTGTTGGTACAGTCCGGTGTTGGTGTTGGTACAGTCCGGTGTTGGTGCTGGTGTTGGTACAGTCCGGTGTTGGTGCTGGTGTTGGTACAGTCCGGTGTTGGTGCTGGTGTTGTTGTTGGTGCTGGTGTTGGTACAGTCCGGTGTTGGTACAGTCCGGTGTTGGTACAGTCCGGTGTTGGTGCTGGTGTTGGTACAGTCCGGTGTTGGTGTTGGTACAGTCCGGTGTTGGTGTTGGTACAGTCCGGTGTTGGTGTTGGTACAGTCCGGTGTTGGTGCTGGTGTTGGTACAGTCCGGTGTTGGTGTTGGTACAGTCCGGTGTTGGTGTTGGTGCTGGTGTTGGTGCTGGTGTTGGTGTTGGTACAGTCCGGTGTTGGTGTTGGTACAGTCCGGTGTGTTGGTGCTGGTGTTGGTACAGTCCAGTGTTGGTGTTGGTGTTGGTACAGTCCGGTGTTGGTGCTGGTGTTGGTACAGTCCGGTGTTGGTGTTGGTACAGTCCGGTGTTGGTGTTGGTGTTGGTACAGTCTGGTGTTGGTGTTGGTACAGTCCGGTGTTTGTGGTGTTGGTGTTGGTGTTGGTGTTGGTGTTGGTACAGTCCGGTGTTGGTGTTGGTACAGTCCGGTGTTTGGTGTTGGTGCTGGTGTTGGTACAGTCCGGTGTTGGTGTTGGTACAGTCCGGTGTTGGTGTTGGTACAGTCCGGTGTTGGTGTTGGTACAGTCCGGTGTTGGTGTTGGTGCTGGTGTTGGTGGTGTTGGTACAGTCCGGTGTTTGGTGTTGGTACAGTCCGGTGTTGGTGTTGGTACAGTTCCGGTGTTGGTGTTGGTGTTGGTACAGTCCGGTGTTGGTGTTGGTGCTGCAGTCGCTCGTTCTGGATTCATTCCGCTGAGAGTCTCTTTGTGCCGGACACTGGAGCCGACCGCAGTCGACCGCAGCCTTTTAGACTTAGACTGAGGCTTTAAACTTTATTGATCCACGAGGGAAATTACTTGGACGCAGCAGCTCACACATCATGATATAATCTAATCATAAAATAAAAAGTGAAAATATGAATGGTAATATTAAACTCTAAATAAGTAGCAAAAATAAGGAGAGGCCTTATTAAAAGGATCGTTGGGGCCTGAACACGAGATCTGTGAGCAGCTTCACACACAAAAACAACACAACGGCTATTTTTAGTTCAAATGTAAAGCACGAAGGAGAAGAACAGAAATGTACAGAGACGCTCTCTAAAGTGGGACGAGGGAAACAAGAGGACAAACTACAAGAGGGACAGGTGCAGGACAGGTGCAGGACAAACTACAAGAGGGACAGGTGCAGGACAGGTGCAAGACAAACTACAAGAGGGACAGGTGCAGGACAAACTACAAGAGGGACAGGTGCAGGACAGGTGCAAGAGGGACAGGTGCAGGACATCAATAAGAGTGACAGGTGTAAGACAGGTGCAGGACATCCACAAGAGGGACAGGTGTAGGACAGGTGCACGACATCAATAACAGTGACAGGTGCAGGACAGGTGCAGGCATCCACAAGAGGGACAGGGGCAGGACAAGAGGGACAGGTGCAGGACAAACTACAAGACGGTCAGGTGCAGGACAGGTGCAAGAGGGACAGGTGCAGGACATCTGCAAGAGGGACAGGTGTAGGACAGGTGCACGACATCAATAAGAGTGACAGGTGCAGGACAGGTGTAGGACAAACCACATGATGGACAGGTGCAAGACAGGTGCAGGACATCCACAAGAGGACAGGTGCAGGACATCTGCAAGAGTGACAGGTGCAGGACAGGTGCAGGACATCCAAAAAAGAGACAGGTGCCAGACAGGTGCAGGACATCCAAAAAAGAGACAGGTGCAGGACAGGTGCAGGACAAGATGGACAGGTGCAGGACATCTGCAAGAGTGACAGGTGTAGGACAGGTGCAGGACATCCAAAAAAAGAGACAGGTGCAGACAGGTGCAGAACATCTACAAGAGTGACAGGTGCAGACAGGTGCAGAACATCTACAAGAGTGACAGGTGTAGGACAGGTGCAGACATCTACAAGAGTGACAGGTGTAGGACAGGTGCAGGACATCTGCAAGAGTGACAGGTGTAGGACAGGTGCAGGACATCAAAAAGAGGACAGGTGCAGACAGGTCTCAGTCTCAGTCCTGTTCTCAATCGCGTTCTGGTCCAAGTCTTAGTCCCGGTCTCAGTCCCGGTCTCAGTCCCGACCTCAGTCCCGACTCAGTCCCGACCTCAGTCCCGGTCTCAGTCCCGGTCTCAGTCCGACCTCAGTCCCGACCTCAGTCCCGACCTCAGTCCCGGTCTCAGTCCCGGTCTCAGTCCCGACCTCAGTCCCGACCTCAGTCCTGACCTCAGTCCTGACCTCAGTCCTGACCTCAGTCCTGACCTCAGTCCTGACCTCAGTCCTGACCTCAGTCCTGACCTCAGTCCTGACCTGTCCTGCCTTAATCCCGTGTGAATGCTCCATGTCTGTAATTTTTTTAAAGTAAAAATTCCGCCTCAAATTAAGGACAAAATTTCTCCAAACACAAACGTCCGATGATAAAACTCGTCCCGTGTGAATCTGCGTCTCACTGTTCGTCGCGCGACTTTTCGATCTCTTTCTTTTTCTCTTTCAATCTCAGTCAGCGTCGGTAAAACAGAGGTATAATTTACGGACCTCGAAGGCGCCGCGAGGAACACCGAGGCGGGACTTTAATTTTGCAAATCACCGTACGTCGCCCGGTTGTATTTATCCCGCGCGAACAGAGCTTTATATTGTCAAATTTAATAAGACGTTTCGACGAGGGGACGGCCACAAGAGGGACGGACGGACGGGCGCTCGGACCAATTAAAGACCGGTTTACTTTTCCAAACATACTCCACAAACCACTTGAACCCCAAACTATTTTTCCAGAATCCGTCTCGTCTTCGGAACGTTTTTGCAGTGTGCTCTTCTTCTTCTTCTTCTTCTTCTTCTTCTTCTTCTCTTATGTAAGACGTCGCGGCCCGCTGGTGTGCGCCCGTAATTACAGTGTGGACGTGCGCGGCATACGGCACACGACGGTCTGCGGGCTCCGGACTCACAAACACGCTTTTATTACATTCTACTGTCGGCTCGGCTCGGCTCACTCGCTGCCAATCTTTAATGGGGAATACTTTGACTCAGAGCTGCTGCGGCGGCGGAGGTGCTGTGTGTGAAATGATTTTAGACGCTGCTGTGCGATGGTTTTTAACTTAAAGGACTGGAAAACCTCGAGAAGGTGTCCGCGTGTCGTTCGTTTATTCGTGTTTCAATCTAAAACCGAAAATAAGAAAATGAAAAAACAGCAATTTTCTTCAATATTTGTCTTCAAAACTAAAATGAAAATTTTGTGTTTAAATGAAAAATGAAAAAACAAAAAAAAAAAAAAACAGATAACGGGTTTCCGGTTTTATGGACTTAAACTGAGATGCTGGACTTTTGCGCCACATACGGACTGAACCAGGACTAAAACAGGTCCTGGTCTTAGTCCCATTCTCATCCTGGTCTGGTCCCAGTCTCAGTCCCCGGTCTCAGTCCCAGTCTGGTCCAAGTCTCAGTCCCCGGTCTCAGTTCCGGTCTGGTCCTGGTCTGGTCCCAGTCTCAGTCCCTGGTCTCAGTCTCGGTCTGGTCTTGGTCTGATCCCGTTCTCACTCTCGGTCTGGTCCTGGTCTTGTCCTGGTCTTGTCCTGGTCTCAGTCCCTGTCTTAGTCCCTGTCTCAGTTCCCAGTCTCAGTCCCTGGTCTGGTCCTGGTCCAGTCCCGGTCTCAGTCCCTGGTCTCAGTCCCTAGTCTGGTCCCGGTCTGATCCCAGTCTCAGTCCCTGTCTGGTCCTGGTCTCAGTCCTGATCTAGTCCTGGTCTGATCCCGGTCTCAGTCCCCAGTCTCAGTCTGGTCCTGGTCTGATCCCAGTCTCAGTCCCTGGTTTCAGTCCTGGGTTTCAGTCACAGTCTGATCCTGGTCTCATTCATGGTCAGGTCCTGGTCGCAGTCCTCATCTGGTCCTGGTCTGGTCCTGGTCTCAGTCCCCGGTCTCAGTCCCGGATCTCAGTCATGGTCTGATCCCGGTCTGATCCAGGTCTCAGTCCCGGTCTTAGTCCCAGTTTCAGTCCCTGTCTGGTCCTGGTCTCAGTCCTGGGTTTCAGTCACAATTGATTCAGTCAAGTGGTAACGGAGGGAAACAGGGGCAGATTTTTGACATTCAAATGTCTCTTATTCAGAAACTAGAGGAACTATTGAAATAAGTAAAGTATCAGAATGTAGGAAAGAGTTACACTCCAACAGGGTCAAGTTAAACCTGTGATATTCTTTCAAGTTGTTGACAAAAAATTTAAAAACTCATGTCGGTAACGGAGGGAATGAAATATGCAGCACTTTTTGGGCAATAGATACAAACAGTGATAACTCTTGGTTCTCACTTACCATATCCTTAACAAACTGGTTTGAATATTTGCTTCATATAGTTTTCTACCATATGGAACAAGATTAGGCTGAAAAACCTCTTAGTTTTTGAGTAATGAGATTTTTTATGGTAACGGGGGGAAAAGTAACGGAGGGAAAATTGTGCAAGCAAATAGAAGGTGCATGATTTTACATCATTTGTCGCTTTTTTCTTCTGAATACTTTAATATTACTTCAAAATGAAAGGAAACTATTTCTATAAAATATGTCAGTCCTTCCAAGCAATTTTTTATCATTTTAAATACATTTTTTGGTAACTCTTTATAATAACTACACATTATTTAGCCTTAATAAATCATGAACAAAGACTTAATTAATAATGATTCATGCTTAGTAAATGCTTAATAAATAGTAATTAGTCTTCACTTTAGAAAAGCTCTCAAAAAGACTTAACTAACAGATAACAGCTGCCTGAATTATCATTGCATTGTATTATTAGTAAATCATTCTCTCATAGTTTACTAATGATTAATAAATGCTCAAATGGTTAGTTCATGAGTAATTAAGTAAGAAATAATTATGAGTAACTCTTTACAGCACAGGCAAATTAAGTGCAAGTGCTAATTAAGGTAGTAATTAAGTAGTTACTAAGCGTGAATCATTATTAATTAAGTCTTTGTTCATGCTTTGTTAAGGCTAAATAAGGTGTAGTTATTATAAAGTGTTACCTTTTTTTTTTCTTTTTGAACCTTACCTTTACCTTCATCAACAGTTCAAAGATGGAATAACACAAGATATGATGAAATACATCCATTTATTTACATGATTTGCAGGTCTTTGAAATTTGGGAAATAATTTTTGTTCCATGTTTCATACATGGTCTGTTTTAAAACATATGGAAACTTTAGAACCAAAAATGGTACAGAAAAAAGGTCAACAGTTTCATAAACTAGAGTACATATGTATCTGTTCAATACATTTTTATATCAGATGCATTAACTTGATTTTTGGCCTTGTTGTTTACTTCTGCTTGATCAGGCCCAGAGGCCAAAATGAAAAACTGAGACTAAGTCGTGGGGCAAACTAAATATTAATTTAAAATTTTCAACAACATCTGCTTGTTTTCTCTTCTTTCAAGATATATGATGTTCAACCTTTTCTTATTAAAATAAATGTTTAATAATAGTTTTGCTTAAACACTGAATCCAGAACAAGCAGAATATAAAATAATAACAACATTTTAAATAAATAATGTCTTTGTATTTTATGTGTAGTTGGCGAGCAGCTCTAATACAGATTTGATATGATCTCACGGGCCAAATATCACGGGCCTGAGTTTGACATGTCTGTTTTAGTTAGTTCAAATCCTGTGATGTCAAAAACTAAACTCAATTTCAAAAGTTTCAAAAAGTGCTCAGTGTGTGAGTCAGGTCGCCACAGAAGCAGCCAATCACTCCATGAGACTCATGAAGCTCATTCTGCTTTGTGACTGGATAATCAGGAAATTGTGTCTAACGTTTGCACAGAATTCTCCAACTGAGGAAGGGAACACCTCTAACCTTTCAGTTAATGATTTTCAATGAGAAATGTGTGTCGTATTCTCCAGCAGCTTCATAAATCTGCCCCATCACCAAATCTTCAACCAACAAGGTCCACAAAGGATAAACATTCTGACATGAAGAATTTATCCACAACTATCAAGGTAAAAAAGACGAAAACGTTAAAGGAAACAACGACGAGCATTAGTGAACCACTGAGCATTATAGTCATGAATAAAACAGAAGTAACTTGTTCATTCAGACTGATCCTAGAATTAAACTTAAAAATCGATTTCACGATGTCGATATTTGCATAAACAGAGAGATTTGTGCAGTTTAAATGTTCGACATGTAATCTGAGATCAGCCACATGTAATCTGTGTATCATTCGTTTATTCGTTTTTCAATATAAAACCAAAAATAAGAAAATGAAAAAAAAACAACTGTTTTCTTCATTATTTGTCTCCAAAACCAAAATGAAAAAACAGATAATGATTCATTTTTTCAGTTTTCGATTTTGTGTTTAAATGAAGAATGGAAAAAAACGGATAACGACTGTTTCCCGTTTACGTGACTTCAGTGACTGCGATGCCGGACTTTTGGCGCTGCATACGGACTGAACCAGGACTGATTCAGGTCCAGGACCAGACCAGGACCAGGGCGGGACCAGACCGAGACCGAGACTGGGACCAGAAGGGACCAGACCGGGACCAGAGCGGGACTGAGACCGAGATCAGACCAGGACCATGCCGGGACCAGACCGGGACCAGAGCGGGACGGAGACTGAGACCAGACCGGGACCAGAGCGGGACTATAACCGGGACCAGATCGGCACCAGAGCAAGACCAGAGCGGGACTGAGACCGGGACCAGAGCGGAACCAGAGCGGGACCAGAGCGGGACCAGGCTCAGAGCCCACGGTAGGGCCGGAGCTCGAAGCTGAGGCTCGGACCCTGCGGAGGCTCGGAGTCTAAGCTCGGAGTCCGCCCTGGTCCCTCTCTGGTCCTGCTCTGGTCCCGCTCTGGTTCCGATCTGGTCCTGGAGCTGGATCAGTCCTGGTTCAGTCCTGGTTCAGTCCGGCATCACAGTCACAGGAGTCACGTAAACGGGAAACGGCCATTATCCGTTTTTTTCCATTCTCCATTTAAACACAAAATCGAAAACTGAAAAAAACAAATCGTTATCTGTTTTTTTCATTTTGGTTTTGGAGACAAATAATGAAGAAAACAGTTGTTTTTTCATTTTCTTATTTTTGTTTTTATATTGAAAAACAAATGAACAAATGATACACAGATTACATGTCTGGATGAGGAAACATAAAAACATCACATCATAAAATAACAAAGATTGTAATAAAACAACATAAAAGTGCATTTGCATAGTTAAAAAAAGGAAAAAGAAACAGAGTAAAGTTCATTCAGCCTGAGTCCATGAAGTCCAAGTGAATTTCACACATGTAGAAACACACTTTTCCACCAAATGAACTCAAAATGAGAGAATCCCGAGAGCCTTTCTTACTTTAACTCGTATGTGGGGCACGCGCAGGTCAAGTTTATGCACTTTAAATCTTATACACATTTCCTTTTAAAAGAGGCTTAGTGTTTCTGAAGCGCACATGGACAGAAGGACGCGGGGAACAATGCTCCGACGTCGCGCAGGAGCGGGACGCGGCCGAGCGAGCGCAGCAGATGGCGGCAAATCCACGGGCAGGAAGGTCACGACCCCGGGAAGAGGAAA
>NW_026571115.1:33537390-33567390 GCF_026225935.1 Boleophthalmus pectinirostris | reverse complement strand
GTCCTGGTTTAGGCCTAGTAAAATCATTTCATTTATATAGCGCCTTTCACGATACCCAAAGTGCTTTACAGTTCATTATTCAGTCACTCCACACTCAGTGGAGGTAAACTACTACTGTAGCCACAGCTGCCCTGGGACAGACTGACGGAGGCGAGGCTGCCAATCTGCGCCATCGGCCCCTCCAACCACCACCATCACTCACATACACACACACACACCATTTTTCATACTAGGCAATGTGGGTGAAGTGTCTTGCCTAAGGACTCAACAACAGTTTTTTTTTTTTTTTTTTTTTGTGACTGGTGCCTCCTGTGGCACCTGGAATTCCCAGTGGTCTCCCACCCATGTACTGACCAGGCCCGGCCCTGAGAGAGTCCTGTTGAGTCCTGGTTTAGACCTAGTTGAATCTTTGTTTAGACCTGGTTTAGTCCTGGTTTAGACTTGAGTTCAGTCTTTGTTTAGTCCTGGTTTAGTCCTGGTTTAGACTTGAGTTCAGTCTTTGTTTAGACCTGGTTTAGACCAGGTTCAGTCCTTGTTTAGACCTGGTTTAGTCCTGGTTTAGACTTGAGTTCAGTCTTTGTTTAGTCCTGGTTTAGTCCTGGTTTAGACTTGAGTTCAGCCTTTGTTTAGTCCTGGTTTAGTCCTGGTTTAGACTTGAGTTCAGCCTTTGTTTAGACCTGGTTTAGTCCTGGTTTAGACCAGGTTCAGTCCTTGTTTAGATCTGGTTTAGTCCTGGTTTAGACTTGAGTTCAGTCTTTGTTTAGACCTGGTTTAGTCCTGGTTTAGACCAGGTTCAGCCTTTGTTTAGCTCTGGTTTAGTCCTGATTTATACTTGAGTTCAGTCTTTGTTTAGACCTGGTTTAGTCCTGGTTTAGACTGAGTTCAGTCTTTGTTTAGACCTGGTTTAGTCCTGGTTTAGACCAGGTTCAGTCCTTGTTTAGACCTGGTTTAGTCCTGGTTCACTCCTTTATATCGTACAGATTGGCCCTGTTTTAGTCCTGGTTTAGACGTAGCTGAGTCATTAGACCTGCTTTAGTCCAAGTTCAGTCCTCATATATTCATCATATAAGTCAGGCCTGGTTTAGTCCTGGTTTAGACCTAAATGAATCCTAGTTTAGTCCTGGTTTAGTCCAAGTTCACTCCTGTTGTATATATCATAAAGGTCAGTCCTGGTTTAGTCCTGGTTTAGACCGAGTTCAGTCTCATTTTTTTTGTCACTTCTGAGATTCTTCTGAGATTCTTCTTGCAGAGAGTCGGAGGAGTTCAAAAATACGGCAGCACCAGAATATTGCATCACGTTAACGGTTACGCAACTGTTACTGGAATTTAATTAAAAGACATCATCTCGACCGAAATTCACCATAAAGTTTTTCAAAAGGGTCTGAAATTCTAAGTACGAAGATAATAGGGGTAATTATTTCAGCTAAAGCAATGAAAAAGGCCTCTGGTGCCATTAGCTAATAAGTAGCCTAATGCGTGACAACATCTGACGCCTGTGTGTGAACGGGTCTCTAGGGGGCGCCGTAGTATCTGGACTTGACTCTGGTGGTGATGAAAAGGAGCAGGTGGACGGTTCTGCTGCTTAAATAGAGTGACCAGATTTTCAAACTCAAAAACTGGGACTGGGTTTGAGTTGGCAGGTAATAATAAAATAGTGAAACGAGGGCGTAATGAAGGAAAATTGTTCTGCACTTGGGCCGTTCATGACTAATGTGAGTCAGTAGATTCACATTTTCTTTGTGGGTTTGGGCATTTTTAAGCAGCTTTTCTGTATTTTACCCAAACAGATCACAATTTATGTCTCTTTTTACTGTTGGCAAGGGTCAAATTGGTCAAAAATCGATCAGTCCTATGTTCACCCCACAGAGACGCTGGAGATATTTCTGTGGTAAGAGACGCAGAAAATTACCAATATTTTAATAGAAAATATAATTAAAATATAACCAGATCGAAAAAAAAATAAAAATATTCGGAGTAAGGGCGCCATATCAGAGCTGTATGACCTTTTACTGTCTAATTCAAGTGAAAACTCTGACTCTAAACTCAGGGCATGGAATGAGGATCTCCAAACAAACTTGTCAAAAGAGAAGTGGGAATCAGCATGTAGCAAAGTTCACAAACAGTTAACTAAGGCTGCGTTCAGACTGCAGCCTGAAGTGACCCAAATCCGATTTTTTGGCCCCTATGTGACCTGTATCCGATCTTTTAATGACAGTCTGAACGACACAGATCTGATTTTTTCAAATGTGACCCAGGACACTTTGATATGTGCTCCTGAAACCGATACATATCTGATCTTTTGACATGCGACTTCAGTGTGAACGGCTAAAGCGCATTCATTCGACCTACGCGTTATGAATAAGCCACAAATGTCACTATTCTGCGTTGAAGTAGGTGAAAATTGTTAACGAACTCCGTGTCACTGAAGTGAAGCACATCACCACTCACCACTCGTCTCCACATCCACACGTTCCTTTTAACGGACGTCGCTGCCGCTGCCCCACAAAACACCACGACCAAAAACCTCGTCCTTCTCCTTCTCAATCTCCTCCTTAAAACAAGTAAGTTGTTCATGTTCTGGCTCCGGTACGAGAGGAACTTTAAAATCTCCAGGTGCTTCAATGCTCGCGTCCATGTTTGGACAACTTCCGTAAACACAGAGACGCTCGCTGCGGTTGACGTCGTCGTGTCTCCAGTGTCACATGCGGGACACTTTCGGGCCGTTTAATGTTCACACTGGAGTCACATACAAGTCACATTTAAGTCACATTTAATTGGAAATGTGAACGACCTCGCAAAAACATCGGATTTCACAAAAAAATCGGAATTGAGCGCTAAGCCCTGCAGTCTGAACGTAGCCTAATACTCGATTTAGGCTTTTGCAATATAAGTGGTTTATGAGAACAGATGTAACACCAGCCAAACTGAACCTTTATAACCGTAACATACCAGATATTTGTAGCAGGTGCACTGATGCTAAAGGAACTCTTTTTCACTGCATGTGGCAATGTTCAGAGACAGGACTCTTTTGGGAGGAGGTTAGAGAAGCAGTAGAGATGATTATTTCAAAGAATAAAATAACTATAAGCTTTTTTTTTTGTTTGTTTGTTTGTTTGTTTGTGTTTATGTGCATCACTGACAGATAGATTGTGTGGTTGTGCCTTTATAATGTACAAAATGAAATATAAACATTGTTACAAAAAAAAAAAAAAAGAAAAGAAAATATAATTAATATATTTTAGTAGAAAATCAACCGAGGGCCAGATTAAAGGTCTTGGAGGGCCGGATCCAGCCCCCAGGCCGCATGTTTGACACCCCTGATTTAGACAACAGAATGTAATTTTCAACTTTAAAGTGCAGTATTTTCTTTTCTATTCTCATGTGGTTTTATATCTGTGTAATCCTTCAGTGATCCATGGGCGTATACTCGTCTTATACTTGTTCTGAAACAGCTCAAGATCATTTTAAACTATTCAGGAAAGGCTCATTTCTGTCCTGGGAATCGGACTGGAAAGATGATCTATTTTCCATAGTAGTTTTAGTATCGATTAGTACGATTTTCATGCGTGGATCCTGGTCTGATGTTTATGTTGCTTCTAAAAGAATTATTCAAGAGAAACGTGAAGAGAAATGGGCCGTGCTTTGCTGCAGTCATTTACGCTATTAAATCTGCAGACACATTAGTGCATCTTTTTTTTTTTTTTTTTCTCCTTTTCTGTGCGTGTGTGTTTGTAATTGTGTGAAGACGAGGTGGCCTGATAAAAATGGGATGTAGAGCCGTACGATGTTAATGACCGGGCTCGGTTCACCCTTCATTTGTCGATGCTGCTACAGGCCGGGTCTTAAAGACGACCTGTTCTGCAAAATGGACTTTTCAGAGCTTTTAAACGTGGTGTGTTATTTTTACTGTACATTTCTGACATTTATATCTATACACTGCAAAAAAAAAAAAAAAAAAAAAAAATCATATCTAGGTTAAAGATGCAATGTGTACATTTTCTGGTGGAGAATCTATCAAATGCATTTCTCCATGGAGATGTTATTGCTTTGTCTGGAATATTGTGACGTACAGCTGTTGTGGAGTTGTACAGTTGTTGTCACACACAGTTGTTATGATGGTTCAGTTGTTGTACAGTTGTTGTTTTGACTGTACAATTCTTCTGACCACCGTTGTTGTTAGTATATGGTTATTGTGACTGTACAGTTGTTGTGATGATACAGATGTTGTGATGGTACAATTGTAATATATCGTTGTTGTGAGTGTACAATTGTTTTTGACTGTGTAGTTGTGATGTACAGTTGTGAGCGTACAGTTGTACACATGTTGTGACTGTACAGTTATTTTGACCGGTACAGTTGTTGTGAGTGTACAATTGTGAGCGTACAGTTGTTGTACAGTTGTTGTAACGTACACTTGTTGTGAGTGTACAGTTGTTGTAACATCATTGTTGTGACTGTACAGCTGTTTGAGTGTACAGTTGTTGGACAGTGTACAGTTGTTGTTTTGACTGTACAATTGTTGTACAGTTGTTGTGAGTGTACAGTTGTTGTGACATACAGTTGTTTTTGTGAGTGTACAGTTGTTGATATTGTACAGTTGTTGTAACATACAGAAGTTGTGACGTACAGTTGTAGAGTTCTTGTGATGGTTCAGTTCTTGTGACGTACAGTTGTGACTGTTGTTACTATTGTTGTGATGGTACAATTATGAGTGTACAGTTGTTTTGACTACAGTTGTTTGTAACTGTACAGTTGTTGTAACATATTATTGTTGTGAGTGTACAGTTGTTGTACAGTTGTGACGCACAGTTGTTGTGAGTGTATAGTAGTTATGACTACAGTTGTTGTAATATACAGATGCTGTGACATACAGTTGTTATGATGGTACAGTTGTTGTACAGTTGTTGTGTGTGTTCAGTTGTTGTAATGGTACAGTTGTTGTACAGTTGTTGTACAGTTGTTGTACAGTTGTTGTACAGTTGTTGTGAGTCTTTTTCGGTTCTTTCAACCTCTGTGGAGGAGAACAGTTGTATAACTCTGACCTCGGTGCATGTGGTGATTTGCAGATGAAATAAGGCTGAATTTAGCTCGTTTTAACTCGGAGAAAGCAGCTGGGGATTTGAGTGTTTTTTGTTTTTTTTTAATTGCACTGCAAAAACTAAAATCTAGCCAAGTTAACTGCATTAAGAAAGTTTCATCATCAATGGAACAACGATACTTTTATACTTAAAATATGAAAATACTTACAGCTAACAGTAAGGAGGGTTTGAACTGGGCCCAGGAGAGATCTCTAGATTACTCAAACATGCACGGACGAGATCTAAAACCTCTTCAGACATCAGGCTTTTGTTGAGGAACATGAACATTATGAAATTGTAAAAAGGCTCACCAAGTTGATTTTGCATAACACCCTCTCTTTAATCTATTTATTGTTGAGTTCAAGAGGGTTTCATAACTTGTTTGTTTGGAAAATGTAATTATTTTATCCATCACCTGAATTGTCGCCTTTGTGTGAACAGAGTCTGAGGCGGAGCGCTGCCCACTCAGATCACAGGGACGTTTCTATAGCGCTTACGAAATCTAATATTAACATCAAAATAAACTCATCACCGAGAAGGCTCACAAGTCATCCTCTGTTTTATTAAAGGTGTTACGCAAGTGTCATGGTGAAGCAGAAGCGCCTATATTTGTTCGCCTCCTGTCCGTGATTCAGCGTATTAGCATAACAAAAATACAAAACACAAAAGGTAATATGAGGTGGAATATTTAAAGAAGGGGTATTATGTCAATTTATCTTTTTGGAGCTTTTGACCATTTTATAACGTTTCCTCATCAGAAGCAAATCTGAAGGGGTTTTAGATGTTATCCATGCATGTTTGAATAATTTAGTGATCTTTCCCGGTCCCTATTCGAACCTTCCTTACTGTGAGCTGTAAGATTGTGTGCAAAGCTCCGCCCACAACCCTAAGTCATCCACGCTCCCACATGACTGTGTAAAGAGCACTTAGGTCCTCACCGCTCTCTGTTCACTCAGCTGGGGTGAAAAGCTTATTTGTTAATAATATCTATTGTGTATGTGCCGTTATTATTTAGGCCGTATGAGACTGTTTGTTGTGCCCCCTCCGGACGCACGGGGATTTAAGGGGAGAGGGACATGCGGCGGACACGTGCAAAGGATGTGACGTCACACACCGATTTGGACACGTGCCTGGAGCTGTCAGGGCCGTGGAGCTCACGCTGTTGGGAATATATCGCTGTATTTATTGCGTTTCCATACATGTTGGATTTTACTTCTTCGCAGGAGCTGCTGGACTGTGGGACAAAACCGGAGCGCGGGTGGCGAGAGTAGCTCCACAGACTTTACAAACTCACGTTACGCTGCCGCGCAGTGGGGGGAAAAACTTTGGGACCTTTTTGGGGACAACTAAAGTTGCTCAGGATGATTATGGTGAAGGTGGTGGACTCTGATGAACTGCTCTTTATTGTTTGTTACACTGGGATTTGGGATTTGGGTTTTGGGAAATGGGTGGTGTTTAATGTTAATGATTGATGTGGCCAATCTTGCGTATACCTGGCAAAGCCAATAAAAAGCTGGATACACTTTATTTTTTGCGTGTCTTTGTTTCACCCCGCCGATGTGAAGAGATCCTCCCGTGTCCTTAAATTTGCATTGTAGCTCTTCGTTTGTCAAGAACAGGTGAATTGTTACAACAGTTCTCCATAAATATGAAAAAAAACATGATACAAAACTGTACACATATGGATGGGCATGATCAGTCGACGAATCAATAATTCATTATTAAGAATTTAGTCGATCACTGGTATTTGGTAGTCACGTATGTAATGTGCTACTAACGGGGCTCACTTTTCCCAAATCCCGTAGGAAGAAGGGCAATAACGTGTTTCCCCTTTATAAAATTCACCAAACATTCTCTTTGTTCCGGCTTTAAACCCTCGATCTCGGGAATCGTTGCCAACACAGAATGTATGTCTCTTCGCTGACTGGCTGGTGCCTGAACTCGCACGTCTAGTGTATTCTGATTCCTGACCTAGTCGCTGGAGAGAAATGAAATTGAGCGGAGGCACTAGGTGGCGCCAGACTGGCCACCTAATCATAACGTAGAGAAACACAGAATCGCGAACCTCATTTGAGTGGCACTTAGTCCACTTCTTTTATACCGTCTATGGTCATGATATTATTAAAAACACGCAAAAGTGTTGTTTAAGTCACGTACTTTTGACTAATCTTGCAAATGCAGTTGATCTTTTTCCTGCAAAACAAAAACACTCTGTTTCAAATGATAATGTCATTAGGTAAACCAGGAATTGTTTATCCCCATGAAGTAACACCAGATTTATGAATTAGATTTGTGGTGAGACGACCTCGCTCACAGTAAGAAAGTGTAATGGAAACTCAAATATTGTGTTTTCTTTTATGTTTAGAATAATTTAGGTTTGTACACATTCGAGAAAACAGATCTTATTTTTATTTCGTCACTCACAAGGCTTCAGAAATTGATTATTGTAAGTAAATTCCACAACAAAAGCAGATTTTTTGAGCAACGTAAACAGAGTAAATGCCAAATTCGTCCAGTTTTAATCCTGATTTTTAGTTACTTAGAGACGTTGGGGTTAAAATAAGTCAGCGCCAAAACGTTGCATCATGTTATCGGTTACTCAGTGGAACGAGAGTTTAATTAAGAACGATGATCCCAGCAGAAATGAACCATAAAGTTATTCAAAATGATGAAATTACATTACAAGTATTCACATTTTAGGGGTAATTATTTTGGCTGAATCTGGCATATTTTGTCTGTCTTCCTCCTCAGAGCTGATTTCGTCGTAAAAAAATATCACTTTTTACATTCTGTACTTTGAAAACAGCAGGTGTTGTTCATTTAATCTGCTTAAAGGCCCAGTTTGTAGTTGTTTGTAGTTCTTACAGTGTTTCAGCTGAGCCTGTGTCTCCAGAGTCTTAACCTGCAGACAGAGACACGTCCACGTTTGTCTCATTCTCTGTATCCACCTTATTCCTGAAGTTGCCGTTCGCGCCATCATCATCATCATCATCATCATCATCATCATTCGGGTTTGTATTATTTTGTATGAGGCGGCCAATCTTGACCAGCCTGATTCATCGTGGAAACCGTCTGACCTCGCAGTGTTAGGATTTGTTCACTCGACGGTAGGCAGTGTTCGGGAGTAACAGATTACATGTACCGGAGTTATGTAATCAGAGTACAAATTATGAGTAACTGTATTCAGTTACTGTTTCAGTGAGTGGTAATTGGATTACAGTTACTTTGTTGAAATAAATGGATTACACTGTGGTATGTTCCTGTTTTCACATTTTGGGCTATTCCCTTTTTTTTTTTTTCCCCCCCCCAGTAATTCCAGGTTAAACCAGGACTTAAAACCAGGTCTAAAACCAGGTTCAAACCAGGACTAAAACCTGGTCTAAACCAGGTCTAAAACCAGGTCTAAACCAGGTCTAAACCAGGACTAAAACCAGGTCTAAACCAGGTCTAAAACCAGGTCTAAACCAGGACTAAAACCAGGTCTAAACCAGGTCTAAACCAGGTCTAAACCAGGTCTAAAACAGGACAAAACCAGGACTAAAACCAGGTCTAAACCAGGTCTAAACCAGGTCTAAACCAGGACTAAACCAGGACTAAAACCAGGTCAAACCAGGTCTAAAACCAGGTCTAAACCAGGTCTAAACCAGGACTAAAACCAGGTCTAAACCAGGTCTAAAACCAGGTCTAAACCAGGACTAAAACCAGGTCTAAAACCAGGTCTAAAACCAGGTCTAAACCAGGTCTAAAACCAGGTCTAAACCTAAACCAGGTCTAAACCAGGTCTAAACCAGGTCTAAACCAGGACTAAACCAGGACTAAACCAGGACTAAACCAGGACTAAAACCAGGTCTAAACCAGGTCTAAACCAGGTCTAAACCAGGACTAAAACCAGGACTAAAACCAGGTTCAAACCAGGTCTAAAACCTGGTCTAAACCAGGTCTAAAACCAGGTCTAAACCAGGTCTAAAACCTGGTCTAAACCAGGTCTAAACCCAGGTCTAAACCAGGACTAAACCAGGACTAAAACCAGGACTAAACCAGGTCTAAAACCAGGTCTAAACCAGGTCTAAACCAGGTCTAAACCAGGTCTAAAACCAGGTCTAAACCAGGACTAAACCAGGACTAAACCAGGTCTAAACCAGGTCTAAAACAGGATTTAACAGGACTAAATCCTGCTGCGTGGACGTGTCTCATCCTCTTCTATTAATAATATTTTAAATTTGGTTCAGTAAAATCTGGGCTTTTTATTTTCTTTTATCACACAAAACTTCTTATGTTACAATATCCTCGTCTTTGTTTCTCTACAGCAAATCAAGTAATCCAAAGTATTCAGATTACATTACTCACTTTAAGTAATTTAATGGATTATGTTACAAACTACATTTTGGGGTGTGTAATCTGTAATCTGTAGGGGAAAACATTTTAAAAGTCACCTTCCCAACACTGACGGTAGGTGGGTACTTTTTTTAATTTAACCAATCGCTGCTATTTGGTCGTGACGTATTGCCAAGTAATGCACCGAATCCCGTAGGAAGAAGGGCAATAACGTCTTTTCCTCTTTATAAAATTCACCAAACATTCTCTTTGTTCCGGCTTTAAATCCTCGATCTCGGGAATCGTTGCCAACACAGAATGTCTGTCTTCGTCTACATCCATCTCGACGCTTTGTTTACTGTTGTGCTGTTCCACAAAAGGGACACAGGGACTCGTGCACCGCAACATCGGTCCCACCGCTCAAAAGACACTTCATGCCGCTGGACGGACCCTCTACGCCAGGGGTGTCAATCATACGGCCCGGAGGCAGGATCCAGCCCTCCAAGACCTTTAATCTGACCGCTTAGAGCAGCACAAATGAAGACTTGTCTCATTCCAAACGCTCTTAAAGGACGATCGTTTTGACTGTTGACCGTGACACCCTCATCAGAAAAATGTCAAAAATGAGAAAAGTGGAGCCGAGTGCAGGATTTTACAAGAAAAATTGACTTATTCCTATTTACATACAAGTTCATGTTAAAACTTTGGGTTGAAATTGCATTTTTCTTAAAGTTTCAGGTTCTTCATAATAATATAATATTTTGTAAAAGAAAGAGTTCATCAATTAAAAAGATTTCTGTAATAGATTTGCGTTTCTCTGCACAAATATTTGAACTTATTGTTATTTTTGGGGTTTATATGACATGAGTTTTCTGATCCGGACACTTTGGGATTAAAGTAGGTTGGATACGGCCCCCGGACCAAAATGAGTTTGACACTCCTGGTCTACGCCAATAGCACCAGCTCCACTGTGCAACAGCGCTGTTTGTTTTGTTTGCAACAAATAGCGCCGTGCGATGACGCTCTCGGCTGCGCAGGTGTGAACATGGACCACAGAACCCCAGGTAACAGCGCCCGAGCACGACACGGCCCAAAAGTCTCAGTGCGAGTGCACCGCTAGTACAGCAGGCGCTGGGACAGACAGTCGCTCTGACTGAACGTCCCTGAGCAAATCCAGCGCCTCAGAAACTGTTGTTCTCTGTGTGTTATATAAGTATATTATTAGCATAATATCGGCACATAATGTCCGAGTCTGGATCGAGTTCACAGTCACGTGATCGGCGCCGATTTCTGATCATGTGATTGGATCGGGAAAACCCTAGTACATATGCAGTCTTCATTTTACCTCTGATCACATTTCACATTCATCACATTCATATGTGGCTCAAGAAGTGTTCAGTAATAATAGGGTCCGGTCCAGCGGTAACGGAGGGAAACGGGCAGATTTTTTACTTTTAAATGTCTCTTATTCAGAAACTAGAGGGACTATTGAAATAAGTAAAGTATCAGAATGTAGGAAAGAGTTACACTCCAACAGGGTCAAGTTAAACCTGTGATATTCTTTCAAGTTGTTGACAAAAAATTTAAAAACTCATGTCGGTAACAGAGGGAATGAAATATGCAGCACTTTTTGGTCAATAAATCCAAACAGTGATAACTCTTGGTTCTCACTTACATATCCTTAACAAACTGGTTTGAATATTTGCTTCATATAGTTTTCTACCATATGGTACAAAGATTAGGTTGAAAAACCTCTTACTTTTTTGAGTAATGACATTTTTTATTAAGAAAGGTCATGGTAACGGAGGGAAAAGTAACGGAGGGAAAATTGTGCAAACAAGTAGAAGGTGCAGGATTTTACATCATTTGTCGCTTTTTTCTTCCGAATACTTTAATATTACTTCAAAATGAAAGGAAACTATTTCTATAAAATATGTCAGTCCTTCCAAGCTAATTTTTATTATTTTAAATAAATTTTTTTTTGAAAAATCATGTACCTTCATCAGTACAGAAAAAAGGTAAAGTTTCATAAACTAGAGTACATATGTATCTGTTCAATACATTTTTATATCAGATGCATTAACTTGAATTTTTGGCCTTGTGTTTACTTCTGCTTGACCGGGCCCAATAATAAAACATAATAATAAAATAAAAACCTATTATCTAGTGCAACAAACAGAGCACCAACTGGTAAATGGTCAATGCTTTACACGATACACCACCGGGCCTCCTAACTGTTAGTGTAAATTCAAGTGCCAAGAAAACAAACAAACCAACGTGCTACTCGCTCAGAACAGGGCCAATAGTTGTTAAAACATCTTATATAACATATTTGGTGCAATAAACTTGAAGATGGCAAATATCGACCAAGATGTTGATAGATTAACGGGAACGGGCACAGAGCGTTTACAGAGAGAAGAGGCCGGGAGGCGCAGACTCTTCACGCCGCTGCACTCGGACATGAAGGACCAAAAAAAAAAAAAAAAAAGCTCTGGGTAATGACCGAGAGGAAATCCGTGTATCATTCGTTCATTTGTTTTTCAAAATAAAACCGAAAATAAGAAAACGACAAAACAACTATTTTCTTCATTATTTGTCTCCATGTTTTTTCAGTTTTCGATTTTGTGTTTAAATGAATCATGGAAAAAACGGATAACGACTGTTTCATTTATGTGACTTAAACTGTGATGCCGAACTGAACCAGGACTAAAACAGGACCAAACCAGGACCAAACCAGGTCTAAACCAGGACTGGGACCGGGACCAGTCCAGGATGAGGACTGAGACCAAGACTGAGACCAGGACTGAGACCGGGACTGAGACCGGGACCAGACCAGGACCAGACCGAGATCAGACCAGGACTGAGACCAGAAATGAGACCAGGACCAGACTGGGACTGAGACCAGAAATGAAACCGGAACTGAGACCAGGACCAAGACCAGGACTGAGACCAGTTTAGTCCTGGTTCAGTCCTGGTTTAGTCTTGGTTTAGTCCTGGTTTAGTCCGGCATCTCAGTTTAAGTCACGGAAACGGGAAACCGCCGTTATTCATTCCATTATTTAGTTAAACTCAAAATCGAAAACTGAAAAAACTATTTTAGTTTTGGAGACAAATAATGAAGGAAAATAGTTGTTTTTTTTTCCTTTTCTTCCTTTTGGTTTTATTTTGAAAAACGAATGAACGAATGATACAAGGATTGGACAAGATCACGGATACAAGCGATCGAAATGAGTTTCCTCCGCAGCCTGTCTGGATGCTCCCTTAGAGATACTGTGAGGAGCTCAGTCACACAGGAGGAGCTCGGAGTAGAGCCGCTGCTCCACCAGCAGCTGAAGCTCGGGCGTCTGTTCCAGGATGCCTCCTTGGCGTCTCCCTTGAGAGGTGTTCCGGGCATGTCCCACCAGAAGGCCCTGGGGAAGACCCAGGACACACTGCAGGGCCTGGGAACGCCTTAGGGTCCCCCTGGAGGAGCTGGAGGAAGTGTCTGGGGTGAAGGAAGTCTGGAAGTCCCTGTTTAGACTGCTACCCCGACCCTGGATAAGCAAAAGAAAATGGATGGAGTAACAGCGGTCTCATTATGAAAACAAAGCACAAGAACACCACCTAGTCATCACTCTTTTACACTAACAACAACTAGCATGCTAACCACAAACTTCCTGACAAGCAGGCAGTACACAGTGGACTTATTTTGACCTGAAGAGCTGCTTATAAAATCTATTTGTACTGCTGCAAGACACATTTTGGTTAAATAAATAGGAAAAAAAAAAGTACAGACCTTTTAACTTTGAGGCATCAGTTATTTAATATATCACTGATGAAATTTACTCAGATATTTATTCAATTTTCACTTTTCATTCCATTAAATTAAACTTGTTTTACTGTAAGATTTGTATAATTTCCCTGTTCTGGTTGTGGATGGAGCTGGTGGAGGTTTGTTCGCCAAAGCAGTAGGATTTTGGGAACACGGTGCTGCCAGAGAAACTGCCAACGTTGTTACTAAACCAGGAAGTGCTGTCGCCCACACGGACCACCCACCCGCCCCTCCACAGAGCCGGCGTACGATGACACAGCGCTGTATTTTTACCCAGAGATCAGAGCGGCGAGGGGGGCAGGTGGTGAGTGCGCACGCGGCTCCACAGATTCATACGCGTCTGGTACAGGCTCCAGTTTAGTCGTGACGCAGAGATGGTTTAGTCCTAGTGGTCTGGTGATGGTTTAGTCCAGTTTTAGACCTGGTTTAGACCTGGTTTGGGCCGGGTTTATTCTAGAGACAATTTCTGGTTGTAAATCTAAGTCTCTTTAGTCATAACATGGTTTAGATTTGGCTTAGTTCAGGTTTAATCCGGTTTCTAGTTTAGTCCCGTTTAGTCCCTGTTTAGTCCTGACATGGTTTAGTCCTGGTTCACGAAGTTCTCGTTTGGATTTGGTTTAGTCCTGGTTCTGGTTCAGTCAGTTTAGTCCTAGTTAAGACCAGACTAGACCTGGTTTAGACCTCTTTAGTCCTAGTTTAGTCCTGACATTCTTAAGATTTGGTTTAGTACTGGTTTAGTCCTGGTTCTGGTATAGTTCTAGTTTAGTCCCAGTTAAACTCGGGATTAGACCAGGTTTCAACCTCTTTAGTCCTAGTTTAGAACTGGTTTCGACTTGTTTTAGACTTCTTTAACCCTAGTTTAGTCCTGTCATAGTTAAGTCCTGGTGTAGACCTGGTTTAGTCCTAGTTTGGACCAATTTTAGACCTCTTTAGTCCTAGTTAAGACCTGGTTTAGGCTTAGTTTGGACCAGGCTTAGACCTCTTTAGGCCTAGTTTAGTCCTGACATGGTTAAGATTTTGATTAGTTCTGGTTTAAATGTGGTTTAGACCTGGTTTAGAACTGGTTTAGACCTGGTTTGGGCCAGGTTTATTCCAAAGACAATTCCTTGTTGTAAGTCTAAATCTAAATTAAGTTCTAGATAAGTCCTCTCCTGGTTTATGAGTTCTCATTTAAATTTGTTTTAGTCCTGGTTTAATCCTGGTTCTGGTTCAGTTCTAGTTTAGACCTGGTTTAGTCCTAGTTTGGACCAGGTTTAGACCTGTTTAGTCCTAGTTTAGACCTAGTTTGGACTAGGCTTTGAGCTCTGTAGTCTTAGTTTAGATCGGGTTTAGACCAAGTTTAGACCTTGGTTTAGGCCCAATTTGACCGGTCTTAGACCTCTTTAGTCCTAGTCTAGACCTGGTTTAGTCCTAGTTTGGACCAGGCTTAGACCTCTTTAGTCCTAGTTTAGTCCTGACATGGTTAAAATTTGGATTAGTTCTGGTTTAATCCTTGTTCTGGTTCAGTCCTAGTTTAGTCCTAGTTAAGACCCGGATTAGACCGGGTTTAGACCTCTTTAGTCCTAGTTTAAACCTATCTTAGACCTGGTTTAGTCCTAGTTTGGACTAGACTTTGAGCTCTGTAGTCTTAGTTTAGATCGTGTTTAGACCAACTTTAGTCCTAGTTTAGTCCTGACATGGTTTAGTCCTTGTGAAGACCTGGTTTAGTCCTTTAAGATCTGGTTTAGTCTTGGTATCGGTTCAGTTCTAGTTTAGACCAAGTTTAGACCTGGTTTAGACCTAGTTTAGACCAAGTTTAGACCTCTTTAATCCTAGTTTAGTCCTGACATGGTTAAGATTTGGATTAGTTCTGTTTTAATCCGGTTTCTGGTTTAGTCCTAGTTTAGTCCTGACATGGTTTAGTCCTTGTGTAGACCTGGTGTAGACTTGTAGAATCCAAATCTTAACCATGTCAGGACTAAACCAGGCCTAAAGAGGTCTAAACCAGGCCTAAAGAGGTCTAAACCAGGTCTAAAGAGGTCTAAACCAGGCCTAAAGAGGTCTAAACCAGGTCTAAAGAGGTCTAAACCAGGTCTAAAGAGGTCTAAACCAGGCCTAAAGAGGTCTAAACCAGGTCTAAAGAGGTCTAAACCAGGTCTAAAGAGGTCTAAACCAGGTCTAAAGAGGTCTAAACCAGGTCTAAAGAGGTCTAAACCAGGCCTAAAGAGGTCTAAACCAGGTCTAAAGAGGTCTAAACTAAACTAAACCAGGTCTAAAGAAAGAGGTCTAAACCAGGTCTAAAGAGGTCTAAACCAGGTCTAAACCGGGTCTAAAGAGGTCTAAACTTGTACCCGAGGCTTGGTTTATCCCATTTAATCCTGATCTAGACCTGTCTTGGTTTTTAGCCCAGTGTGGTCCTGCTGTAGACCCGGTTTAGTCCCGTTTTTGTCTAGATTTTCAGTTCTGGGTTAAGTTTTCCAGCCCCTCCTTTTGCAGAAGTTTTAGAAGCACACTCGGATCGTCTGTGGCCCAGTTATCACAGCTA
Organism: Boleophthalmus pectinirostris; assembly: GCF_026225935.1. Taxonomy (NCBI): domain Eukaryota; kingdom Metazoa; phylum Chordata; class Actinopteri; order Gobiiformes; family Gobiidae; genus Boleophthalmus; species Boleophthalmus pectinirostris. The sequence continues at coordinate 33,551,663 of NW_026571115.1, read as the reverse complement.
TTTTTCACCGCTCCTCTGGGAAATTGGAAAGTCCGGCGCACAGGACAGAGTCTGAGAGGAGCTGGCAGTTTGGGAGCAGCGCCCACCACCACCACAACAACAAAACTATTAATACGACCACGAAAAAGTGAAAGGGGCGGCAGACATTTTATACTATTTGTCTTCGCACGGAACAGATTGTAACATCAGCTCTTAGGGTCAAAATGAGACCGCCGCGTGCTGGTTCAGGGAAAAGAATCCGTGTGTCATTCGTTCATTCGATTTTTCAATATAAAACCAAAAATAAGAAAACGAAAAAACAACTATTTTCTTCATTATTTGTCTCCAAAACCGAAATTAAAAAACAGATAATGATTCGTTTTTGTCAGTTTTTCGATTTTGTGTTTCCCGGCCGTTTCTTGCCGTATACGGACTGAACCAGGACCGGGACCAGAGCGGGACTGAGACCAGGACTTAGACTGGGACCAGACAAGGACTGAGTCTGGGACCAGGACTGAGACTGAGACGGGGATCAGACCAGAAAAGAGACCAGGGTTGAGGAGGGAACAGGACCAGGACTGAGACTGGGACTGAGACGGGAATTAGACCGGAAACAGCCCGGGACCAGACCAGGACTGAGACAAGGCCTGAGACCAGGACTGAGGTCGGAACCAGACCGGAAACAGACTGGGACCAGACCTGGACTGAGACCAGGACTGAGACCGGAACCAGACCGGGACCAGACCAGGACTGAGGCCGGAACCGAGACCGGGACCAAACCAGGACCAGACTGGGACCAGACCAGAACTGAGACCGGGACCAGACCAGGACCGAGACCAGGACCAGACCGGAAACAGACCGGGACCAGATCAGGACTGAGGCCGGAACCGAGACCGGGACCAGACCAGGACCGAGACCAGGACCAGACCGGAAACAGACCAGGACTGAGGCCGGAACCGAGACCGGGACCAGACCAGGACCAGACCGGAAACAGACTGGAAACAGACCGGGACCGAGACTGGGACCAGACCAGGACTGAGGCCGGGACCAGAAGAAACAACCATAGACCATAGAAACAACTGAAAAGTTACACAGTGCACCTTTAAAAAGTTTTGATGAGAAACATTCATGACTGTAGTTACTTGATCCATGGGGATGTAATTTAGATTTTCAAAGTGTTGTCAGGATGAAAACAGAAAAAGAGCAGCACAAACACCTGTCCCCTCCTCCTTCTCTTCTTCCTCCTCCTTCTCTTCTTCCTCCTCCTTCTCTTCTTCCTCCTCCTTCTCTTCCTCTCCTCTTCCTCCGTCCCATAGAGTTGTGGATCGTGCTGACTGTGCACACCTGGATCAGAGCTGACAACAACTGCACCTGCAAAACACCCCAACACCAAACTCCTTCTCTCTTCCTCCGTCTCTCCTTCCTGTAGTTGTAGACCGCACCGGCCAATCAGCGAAGAGTCATCCATTCTGTGTTGGCAACGATTCCCGAGATCGAGGATTTGAAGCCGAAACAAAGAGAATGTTTGGTGAATTTTATGAAGGGGAAACACGTTATTGTCCTTCTTCTTACGGGATTTGGAGCATTACATACGTCACGACCAAACAGCAGCGATTGGTTAAATAAAAAAGTACCTGCCTACCGTCAAGTGAACGAATCCTAATGCTGCAAGGTCAGACGGTTTCCACAAAGTGAAACCAGAAAAATTAGAGTGCTAATATAGTGTGTCAAAGCTCTTATTTAAGCCTGGATTAGGCCTGCAAAGGATTTCTTTTCATAGAAGCACAGCCATTTGATCAGTGTTGTGTATGAACGAGTTCAAATGAACATGTTCATTGAACACGTTCATTTTTCAGTGAACTTTGAATTGAACACAACACTTTTGTAAATCAAGAACTTGAACATGAATTTGTTCAAATTATGTGAGATGAACGACGTACGTCACTGTTGGGGTTCAATTAAAAGTCGGAATTTGTTTTCACCTGATGAGTGACGATCTGCTCACACTTACCCTCGCGAAACCTGTCGCGCGCCAACATGAATGTGGCTCCACATTCTAAGTTTGGCTCGAGCTGAACGTACAGGCTCTTGTGTTTCTCAATGTGAAAACCGATCAAACATGACTGGGTGTGTTTAGCCGCTTGTATTTACCTTCTGTACAGACTCACCACGGTAAACGCAAGGATTTCAAAAGTACATTTCAAAGCACTAATGAACAGTCTTTGTGGAGCTGGGCTCTTTCACAGATACAGAACTGCCCAAGGAGCACGATGTGCTGATGGTCAACGCACAAATACAACAATAGATCCATGCTCTCTGTGGATTATGACGGGATACGCGCCTACGCTCGCGTAGAGCGTCAGAAATAGGATGGATCCCATTTTCTGAAATCCGGAGCCGCCCTCATTCACTTTCAAAGCATTTAACAAGTGAAGCGTCTAAAAGTTGCAGTGACGTTCCTCTGTCACAGTAAGATCACATATAGTCGTGTCCTTTAGTCCGACAGAAGCTGAGGCATCAGCGCACAAAGAAAAAGCTGCTTTTTTCCAACGTTTACAGTTTATGCAAATTATCCATGCGGTTTTAAATCTCGTTTCTGTAAAACGTAAACAAATGTGTCAAAGCTGCACATTAAACACATTATAAAGTCAAACAGGCTGATGTGGCTCTAGAGTGTTTATGTTTATATGTTGTAAAGTTGTTGTAAACTGGAAGTCAGTTTGAAAAATAAGTTCAGTCTTTCATTTACATATCTCACCTCAAAATAAAATGAACTGAACTTTGAACTAGTTCAAAATTAAAATTGTGAACTATGAACATGAACTGTTCACTTTGAACATGTGTGAACTGAACTTTGACCCAGTTCATGAAAAGTGTGAACTTGTACAACACTGCATTTGATGGAACATGAAAGTGCATTTAAAGCCACAGAGAGATGGTTGTAGCAGTAAAAATCATGCATTCTGTGTAATTATAGTAAATAATTCAGTTTATTAAATGTTAAATTCATTTAAAAGTTCCCAAGGTTAAAATGGATGATAAGTAATTCATGCTGAAAAAGGGAGTTTTTCATTGGTTAAACAGTAGAGGTTTATGTGGTAGCTGTGTGTTAAAACATGGTAGTTCAGGTTTTTTTTTTTTTCTTTTTAGCAAATAATAACACTTCTGCATCTTGTTTTTGGTTGATTTTTCAATTAAAAATTATATTTATATGAAGTATTCAGTGTTGGGATTTTTATATGAGATCACTGCTGCCTTAAATTGTGTCCACCTACTGTTAGTGTCATACTGTTTAGACCTGGTTTAGACCTGGTTTAGAGACCTGGTTTAGTCCTGTCCTGGTTTAGTCCTACCTGGTTTAGTCCTGGTTTAGACCTGGTTTAGACCTGGTTTAGACCTGGTTTAGTCCTGGTTTAGTCCTGGTTTAGACCTGGTTTAGTCCTGGTTTAGACCTGGTTTAGACCTGGTTTTAGACCTGGTTTTAGACCTGGTTTAGTCCTGGTTTAGACCTGGTTTAGATCCTGGTTTAGTCCTGGTTTAGACCTGGTTTAGTCCTGTTTAGACCTGGTTTAGACCTGGTTTAGTCCTGGTTTAGTCCTGGTTTAGTCCTGGTTTAGACCTGGTTTAGACCTGGTTTAGACCTGGTTTAGATCTGGTTTAGTCCTGGTTTAGACCTGGTTTAGACCTGGTTTAGACCTGGTTTAGACCTGGTTTAGATCTGGTTTAGTCCTGGTTTAGACCTGGTTTAGACCTGGTTTAGACCTGGTTTAGACCTGGTTTAGACCTGGTTTAGACCTGGTCCTGGTTTAGTCCTGGTTTAGTCCTGGTTTAGACCTGGTTTAGACCTGGTTTAGTCCTGGTTTAGACCAGGTTTAGTCCTAGTTTAGACCTGGTTTAGACCTGGTTTAAGTCCTGGTTTTAGTCCTGGTTTAGTCCTGGTTTAGACCTGGTTTAGACCTGGTTTAGTCCTGGTTTAGACCTGGTTTAGTCCTGGTTTAGACCTGGTTTAGACCTGGTTTAGTCCTAATTTAGCCCAAAATGTGAAAACAGGAAAATACCGCCATGTAAGCTGTTTATTTCAACAAAGTAACTGTAATCCAATTAACTGTAACTGAATACAGTTACTCATAATTTGTACTCTGATTACATAACTCCGGTACATGTAATCTGTTACTCCCCAACACTGGAAGTATTTATATTTAAATTATTATATGACGTGTTTTTGCAGTTAAGTGCAGCAAAATGTCGACCACTTTCTGTCAAAAAGTCGACAGAAAGTGCAGAGTTTTCAAAGAACAGTGGACGACCGATTATTTTTTTTGTTCAGTGTTGGACCGTGCGGTTTTGTCTGATATGTAAAGAAAGTGCAGCGGTTTTCAAAGAATATAATCTGCGTCGTCAGGGTCAAAAAATTCTTAGTTAGAAAGTTATACGACCGACCCGACCCCGGCCCCCTTCACAGTCAGGAGGACGATAATGTGGCCCCCAGAGAAAAAAAGTTTGTTGAGCGTCGTGGTAGTTCATAACTTCATAAGCTGACGAAGCTAAAAAAAAAGAAAAAGAAAAGAGTCCTCAGATATACATTCATTAAGTTTCGTATTAACATTTGGACGGTCAGTTACAGTGCTCTTTAGATGAGGCCTCGTGGTGATAAGGAGTGGAACAGAACGTCTCCTCTGTGTAGACGGGGTTTAAAGAGTCCTGACGGTGAGTTCTGCCCCCGGACACCGAGAGCCGCGTTAAAAAGTGAAGCATCAACAGGAGACGAGGGCGTAGGTTTGCATAGGGACAGTAGGGACAAATCACCACCAATATTTAAGTAAGATAAAATAGTCCCCACCAATATTTACTGTTTTGTTTTTCATAAACAAAAATATAAATTTATTACGATATTTTTCCACACTCAATAGTATTAATTTAACACGTTTTAGGTCCCATTCACACTAGTATGTATTCATTAATTCAACTGAAAACAGCTCCAGAGACGGAATGATTTGGTGATCTGGAGAAAGAAAGAAAGTGGGATAAACAAACACGGAGAAGAGTGAGGAACTTTTACATGGCCATTTTCATTTTAACCCTCACGCTCTCCTCGGAGTCACATTGACCCAAAGAAATTTTTTTTTCCTTCTTGTGTCGACTGCACCGTCTGAAAGAATTTTAAAACCCTCTTTGGGGCCGGTCAATCACACCCCAAAATTTAATTTTTTGTCTGCCGTGAATTTATTTGAAAATACATTTGTAGGTCTGATTAACTCGCCCCAAGAGAGCGGGAGGGTTTTAAAATTCTTTCAGACGGTGCAGTCGACACAGACAAAGTCATTTGTAACACTGAAACTCTGAACTGTCTTATCAGTGGAGTTTCACGAGTCTGAAATATCACCTAAACGCAAAACACTCTGTTGATGCAAATTATTCAATGAAACAAGTGGACGAGGCTTCAGCCGATCACGTCAGATGCAACGGGTCAGAGCCGTCGCTCCACACACGCACACATAAACACACATAAACACACATAAACACACATAAACACACATAAACACACATAAACACATAAACACACATAAACACACATAAACACACATAAACACACATAAACACACATAAACACACATAAACACACATAAACACACATAAACACACATAAACACACATAAACACACATAAACACACATAAACACACATAAACACATAAACACACATAAACACACATAAACACACATAAACATAAACACACATAAACACACATAAACACACATAAACACACATAAACACACATAAACACACATAAACACACATAAACACACATAAACACACATAAACACACATAAACACACATAAACACACATAAACACACATAAACACACATAAACACACATAAACACATAAACATACACATAAACACACATAAACACACATAAACACACATAAACACACATAAACACACATAAACACACATAAACACACACACATAAACACACATAAACACACATAAACACACATAAACACACATAAACACACATAAACACACATAAACACACATAAACACAGCACATAAACACAGCACATAGGGCACTAAGGCTACGTTCAGACTGCAGGGCTTAACGCTCAATTCAGATTTTTTGTGAAATCCGATGTTTTTGCAAGGTCGTTCACATTTCCAATTAAATGTGACTTGTATGTGACTCCAGTGTGAACAGTTAAACGGCCCGAAAGTGTCCCGCATGTGACACTGGAGACACGACGACGTCAAAGGCAGCGAGCGTGATCTGTGTTTACGGAAGTTGTCGCAGCATTGAGCACCTGGAGATTTTAAAGTTCCTCTCGTACCGGAGCCAGAACATGAACAACTTACTTGTTTTAAGGAGGAGATTGAGAAGGAGAAGGACGAGGTTTTTGGTCGTGGTGTTTTGTGGGGCAGCGGCAGCGACGTCCGTTGAAAGGAACGTGTGGATGTGGAGACGGAGCCAAGAGTGGTGAGTGGTGATGTGCTTCACTTCAGTGACACGGAGTTCATTAACAATTTTCGCCGACTTCAGCGCAGAATAGTGACGTTTGTGGCTTGTTGATAACGTGTAGGTGGATGAATGCACTTTGGCCGTTCAGACTGAAGTCACATGTCAAAAGATCAGATATGTATCAGTTTCAGGAGCACATATCCAAGTGTCCTGGGTCACATTTGAAAAAATCGGATCTGTGTCGTTCAGACTGTCATTAAAAGATCAGATACAGGTCACATAGGGGCCAAAAAATCTGATTTGGGTCACTTCAGGCTGCAGTCTGAATGCAGCCTAAGAGCTTTCAGGGGCACCACCGCGAGGTCCATCGCTCTTCATCGCAAACCCTCACCCCTGGTCTCACTTTTTTTCTGCAAAAAGCCGGTGCCAGTGATCGCATTGTTAATAATAATAATATTCTTGTATGCCTTAGCAACTGGCTTTTTGCAGAAAAGTAAAAAAAAAAAAAGTTCTAGGAAATGACAAACTGCTCTGAAAGTGGATCTGGTTGTGTGTGCTGTTTTCTGGTTTTTGACTGAGATTCTCATTTTTATATCAAACAGGAAACATTAAAGCTCTGGCAGTGGAAACACATTTTAGTTTTGTATTTGGTTTGATTATTATTATTTTTTTTCAGTTGAGATTTACACTGAACACTTTATTTTCCTGCTGCTGATCACATGAACTTTACTTTTCAATTCAGTTCATTAAGTCAAGTTGTAGGAACTGACAAACTGAACTGAAATTGGAATAAACATGGACTTTACAGACGAGTGTCCTGCTCCTGGATAAAGAAATGTTCTGTTTGCACAACGAATGTATGACACTTTTGTTTTACATTTCCAATAAAAGTCACTATACGCTACTTCTGAATTCATTAATTGGTTTTGCGTATAACATGCGATTAATCACAGGAACTCATGCAATTAAGGCAATTTTTTATTTTATTTTTGCCCAGCCCTGTTCATTAATTAGGTTTACATTTAAAGAGGATTATTTTACTTCTATGGGGCATTAACTGTTAACACATTTAGATCACCGTGTTAACTTTTATTGTTTTGAAAATTCTATATGACACTAAAACGATGCAAAAATCTGGTGCAGTTTTGGTTTGTGTCTCTCAAAGAAAAACACCGCAGTGTAATATCTGAGGCAGAGAAAATGCAAGTCACCGTCTGCAATGGACACAGGCTGTTTTACCACGACCAGAAGGGCAAAGCAGCGTGAAAATGTAGCATGTTTGAGAAGCAGGAGTAAAGTTTTGTGCACGAGAAGAGATTTATAAATAATATGCAAAGGTTAAACATGACTCATTCATGAAGTTAAATAACGGTTTTTCAGGTGGCAGCAGTGATGAAAAGACACTTTACATTTTACCTGAGCTTTTACGGCTGCTTTGGGTTCGCACACGTATCCACAAAAGAGCGTCTCGCAGCAGCTGTCCGGTCCGTCGAACCGTGGAGACCGTCGTATCCTCGTCGTGCGTGTGGCTCTGGCTCATGCGCGGGGGGGGCTTTTATAATCCCACTTCAAATGCATCGAGTGGAGAAGTGGAATCCGTCCCACACTCCACAGCTCCGGTGAGGCTGCTCTTTTTAAAGTTTTCACAAGTCCACGTGCCCCAAAGCGTCAGGCTGATGCCGGTACAATGCTTTATTTGATACAAAGGCCGCGATACCGTACATTTCTCGATACAGTGAGCTCACGGCCCCGTCCACACTAGTACGTATTTGAGTCGTTTTCGTTGTGGATGCAGTGTTCGTTCACACTAATCTGAAGCAAAACAGCTCCAGAGACGGAACGATCCGGTGCCTCCAGAATCCGTGTATCATTCGTTCATTTGTTTTTCAATATAAAACCAAAAAATAAGAAAACGAAAAAGCAACTGTTTTCTTCATTATTTGTCTCCAAAACCAAAATGAAAAAACAGATAACGATTTGTTTTTTTCAGTTTTCGATTGTGTGTTGAAATGAAGAATGGAAAAACGGATAACGTGACTTCCGTGACTGCGATACCGGACTTTTGCACTGCATACGGACTGAACTAGGACTGATCCAGGTCCGGGACCAGACCAGGACCAGACCGGGACTGAGACCGGGACCAGAGCGGGACTAGAGCGGACTCCGAGCTTTGACTTAGGGGCTGTTGCAGCCGGTCTGCTCCCACACTTCACTTATTCAAACGCGCATATGGACAATCACACACCCTCTTTAAAGACTATATGGACATGTGTTGTGGACAGTAAAATCCACATATATCTGGACTGAACTGGAATAAATTACAATAAAAAACCTTGTTGATGTTTTATTTTTCATGCATTTCCGGCATTTCCCAGTAGATGGCGCACTATACATATATATATATATATATATATATATATATTATATATATATATATATATATATATATACACATTGAGGAAAGTGTATAGGAAAGTGTTCTGACAGGAGTTATTCGGACCATGAGTGAAGTCGTGGTGTTCAAGATATAAGGCTGCACTGCTTCCATTTTGAGTTGGTAAAAATTAAAGACTAAAACTATGTGGATGTAGTCAGATTAGTTATAACATATAGAACGTTTTGAGAGTCTTGTTATAATGTCTGTGAAGGTGTGTTTTCGCGTGACATTGTGGCATGGGCTCTGTATCTCAGTAAACCTTAGTTGCTCACTATTCACCTTTGTCTGTGGTATGCAATAGAACAGACCTGTCAACTTTTCATGTGTTCTTAATCTTTCGCGGTAAATGTCGTAGTGCGCATCCTACATAAGCGTAAATACGAACATAATGCAGCCGAGCTCTTAACACGTCATGTCCTGTGTTCTGTCCGGCCCTTCAGTCAAATTTTAGGACCCTAAAAAGTTTGCCCTGCCCTACACCTGTCTAACTTTACCCCTTTTGTCCCTAGCGCACACCTTTAGATATGCTACAATACACCACTGGGAACTGGACTGCACGATTTATTTGTTTAAAAGAATGTCAAAATCTCGTCTTGTCTCACTCTCGTTGATCCGATCTCGTGTCTCGTCTCGTTTTGCGGGAATTGTATCTCATCCCGCCCCTGTAATTTAACCATCAGCTCCGGCCTTTTCATGTTGACTGGACGCAAAAGCAGTAGAAGCAGTGAAACAGTCTCGCGTGCGCCCTCTGCTGGCAACAGTTTCAGTCCGCGCTAACCCATGTAATGTGACACACTGCGCGGCTCCTGTGATCCGCCGTAGCATCGGATATTATTATTATTCACATCACATACAACGTTCTGCGCGTTCATAATTGAATTTCATAAGTGAATCGTATTCCTAACAGCTTTTTACTCAGCTTTGATTTGCATTACGGTCTGTGGATTTTCTGATTTGGGCCTGATTGTTCTTCTCAATAGAAACGAGGGCGCACGCAGCTGTAAACTTCATCTGAGTGTTGGCAGATCAGATACTCTTGTTCTTTGCGTAACGTCTACACAGAAGTGACTCGTAGTGTTGTCATGATACGAACAGTTTTGATACTAAAAAATAGACAACATACTCAGTAACGATTCCAATACCACGATGATTATAATTTTAAAAAGTCTTTATTTAGACCAGAGTCAGCGACCCGCGGCTCCAGAGTCACATTTAACTCCTTCATCCTGTTGTGGCTCCCTGTGACTTTGGAAAATAAAAAATAAGTACAGTGGTCCCTCATTTATCGCGGGGGTTACGTTCTAAAAATAACCCGTGAAATAGTCAACTTTATATTTTACAATTATTCTATCTGTTTTAAGTCTGTAAAACTCCTCAACACACACTTTATACACTTTTCTCAGACTTAAAGCTTATTGCTGCTGTCGTCCTTATCTTATTTTCCTCCTTCTTTTTGTAACGAACTGAAGATTCATTTATTTCGTAATGGAGTCTACAGCGCAGAGACCCGCACAGGTCCATTTTGGGAGACTCACACCTGCGGAGGACAGTACAACACCTGCCCGCACCTGCCCGTTAACCCGAGATTATATCAAACTGTTGCGCTGCATACACCAGAGACTGAACCAGGACTAACCCAGGACTGAACTAGAACTAAAACAGAACTCACTGTCGGGACGGGCTCAAGGGGGCCGCAGGAGAAAGGACCTGCTCAGCTCCGCACCTCACGAAGGTAAGCGCGGCCGTAACCAGATCGCGCTTTAAGTCCTGGTTTCAGCAACTATTTGCGAGTACCCGACCCAGTGCAGGACTCTGCTACACCCGCGTAACTTCCACCTTCTTTTTGTGCGTTGGTTTGCATCGTCCTCTGCCTTTTGAGTGCGACTGCAGGAGACTTTGTCGGTGCGGAACGTTTCATCGACATTGTGGGTTTTGTCGGGGAGAAAACTTGCAAATATACAGCACTTCAAAATCACCGATAAAGATCCAACATTTATGTAAATTTGGCTGAATGCATTCTGTACTGTACAGGAGACAAGAGGCTCTCAACCAATCAGGACGCAGGGGGAGGAACGCAATACGCATTTATACAATGTAAAAAAAAGGCTTGCAAAATTGCACAAAAAAAAAATCTGCGAGACCGCGAAAGCTGAATCACGATATAGCGAGGGGCGACTGTGCAGTATTTTTCAGATTATAAGTCGCACCAGCTAAAAAATTGAAATGAAGAAGAAAAAATTAAATATAAGTTGGACTTTTGGGGTAAATGTATAATTAGGGATCTTTCCTGTTGAAAGTCAAGTTCTAGTAAAAACAATAGAACAGAGAACAACAGACTGTTAACGTCACATATGAACAGTTCTTCAGATAAACTATAACAAACAACAGAACAGAACAAGTTTAACAAACTCTCCATCTCGCTCCAAATCACTAAATCCATTCAATTCTTCATCCTCGGTGTCACTTCTGAGTAACTCCACCACCTCCGGAGGTAAACAGAGCGCCGCTTCCTCTTCTGTGTAGCTGTCGTCAGACTCAGCGTCAGTTCCAGTTAGAATTATTACGGCCTTTCTGAATCCCGACAGGATGGTTTCGGTGTCACTGAATTCCAGACTTTTGTCGATCCGTCCAATGACTTCGCTCACCTCACTCCTAACTTTCCTTCTGCTGCTCGATTAACGTTTTTACCTGCATATTTTGCTACTTGCAGCTTGTAATCTGCAAAATATGAGTTTCTTGTTGGGAGCATTTGTGTGGGGTGAGGGTATTCTCAGTTTGTTTCAGTGGTACAGAAGTAATGGTGCGTGTCACGACCCAAAAAATGGATTCCAACATATTTAGGAAGGACATGGAAACAAAGTTAATGATTAGAGATATATATATATTTTTTTCTGACATTGTAAGTGTTGGAACCAAAAAGAAAAAAAAAAAAACCTTAACCCGTGCCCAAAAATCTTAGAAAAAGTAACAACAGAAAGGTGGACCTGATCAAACAGAACAAAAAAGGTACGAAACGTGCCCACAGGACTGTAAACCGGGACGAGGGGGCTTTTTTACTCTCACACACCTGGGATGCTGTCCTGAGGAAGTCGGCCTGCAGATGGCGCTGTCGTCCTGCCTCCACCGGTAGGAAAACAGCAGCCAAAACCTGTTTAAATCAGCTGAACGACACGTCACAGCAACATCACGTGACTCTGAGGAAGACGCGAGTGAGCAGTCGAAACTGTCAGGTATGAAATAACACTCTGAGTCTGAAAAAAAGAACCTAATAACATAGAATATCGGAAGACCAAATGAATCTCATTGGACTAGTGTTATCCTCATTTTAGAGTCAAAAGGTTTTGTGGCTCTGGGTGTTTTCTTTTCTGTGGGAGACGCTCCAAATGGCTCTTTGAGTGTTTAAAGTTGCCGATTTCTGATTTAGACTACAGAATGTGATTTTCAATATTAAATTATAGCACTTTTTTTTTTTTTTTATGTTTGCGTTGGTCGTAAAGTTAGGTTCCATAGTGGTCCATGTGCGTATACTAGTCTAGTCTATGTGCTCTTATACTTGTTTTGAAACGGCTCCAGATCATTCTAAGGGAAAAGTTCATTTCTATCATATAAATGTCACTTTTTTGTATCGATACTTGTTCAAATGAGCTGATTTTCGATTATTCTTTTACCCTTTTTCCCTCTACCTCAATCCTCGAGTACATGACGATACACGATGACTCAAACATACTAATACATACAAACTGATAAAGAAGAAAAACTTTGGTTACACGGTTAAAAGCTTCTGTAAGTAAATTCTACAATATGTCTGCAATAATTCCGAGTGAAGTATTTTGTTTCCAGCAGAGAAAATTGGCAGAGAGCACGAGGCCAGAGCCAAGGGGTTGTATATTTACCACGGGGGAAGGTCGGATTTCTCACTTACTGATAATAATTCAACTAAGAATGTCACTGGGGGACGGCGATCGCGCTTTTCCTTTTATACTTATACTGTATAATCCAAATATTCCTAAAGCTACTGGATGTAAATGTAAATGAAAAAAGTCGTACGTTCTTCATTATTTATACTGAAAAATATACAGACTGTTTTTGATAATGAAACTGAATCCACTGTTTTGGTGGATGTTGGATTTTGTAGTAGTAGTTTTGTTTTTTTCTCACTGGATTCTTCTTGATTAGGATTTAAAAAAGAAATAGTAGTAGTAGTAGTAGTGGTAGTAGTAGTAGTAGTAGTAGTAGTAGTAGTAGTAGTAGTAGTAGTAGTAGTAGTAGTAGTAGTAGTAGTAGTAGTAGTAGTAGTAGTAGTAGTAGTAGTAGTAGTAGTAGTAGTAGTAGTAGCAGTAGTAGTAGTAGTAGTAGTAGTAGTAGTAGCAGCAGTAGTAGTAGTAGTAGTAGTAGTAGTAGTAGTAGTAGTAGTAGTAGTAGTAGTAGTAGCAGTAGTAGTAGTAGTAGCAGTAGTAGTAGTAGTAGTAGTAGCAGCAGCAGCAGCAGAAATAGTAGTAGTAATAGTAGTAGCAGCAGTAGCAGTAGTAGTAGTAGTAGCAGTAGCAGTAATAGTAGTAGTAGTAGTAGTAGTAGTAGTAGTAGTAGCAGTAGCAGTAGTAAGTAGTAGTAGTAGTAGTAGTAGTAGTAGTAGTAGTAGTAGTAGTAGTAGTAGCAGTAGCAGCAGTAATAGTAGTAGTAGTAGTAGTAGCAGTAGCAGCAGTAATAGTAGTAGTAGCAGTAGTAGTAGTAGTAGTAGTAGTAGTAGTAGTAGTAGTAGTAGCAGTAGCAGCAGTAATAGTAGTAGTAGTAGTAGTAGTAGCAGCAGCAGTAATAGTAGTAGTAGTAGTAGCAGCAGTAATAGTAGTAGTAGTAGTAGCAGTAGCAGCAGCATAGTAGTAGTAGTAGTAGTAGCAGCAGTAGCAGCAGTAATAGTAGTAGTAGTAGTAGTAGCAGCAGCAGTAATAGTAGTAGTAGTGGTAGTAGCAGTAATAGTAGTAGTAGTATTAGCAGTAGCAGCAGCAGCAGCAGTAATAGTAGTAGTAGTAGTAGTAGCAGTAGCAGCAGTAATAGTAGTAGTAGTAGTAGTAGCAGTAGCAGCAGTAATAGTAGTAGTAGCAGTAGTAGTAGTAGTAGTAGTAGTAGTAGCAGTAGCAGTAGTAGTAGTAGTAGTAGTAGTAGTAGTAGTAGTACAGTAGCAGTAGTAATAGTAGTAGTAGCAGTAGTAGCAGTAGTAGTAGTAGTAGTAGTAGTAGCAGTAGTAAGCAGTAGTAGTAGTAGTAGTAGTAGTAGCAGTAGCAGCAGTAATAGTAGTAGTAGCAGTAGTAGTAGTAGTAGTAGTAGTAGTAGTAGTAGCAGTAGCAGCAGTAATAGTAGTAGTAGTAGTAGTAGTAGCAGCAGCAGTAATAGTAGTAGTAGTA
>NW_026571115.1:33529890-33532390 GCF_026225935.1 Boleophthalmus pectinirostris | reverse complement strand
TTCTGGTTCTGATATGTCGTATTTTAGTTTTGGGATTCGGACATCGTAATCGTGTGGTTGTTGGATCCTAACAGCGGAAAACGGGCTTCGAGAGTTTGCGAGCTCCATAAATGCAAAAGTGAATCAGATGTGTGTGACTGCAAACCTATGTTCAAACTGTTTCCCTTCCCAACGGAATTGAAAAATAGTGAAAGGTGAAGGCGAGGGGCAGGATTGATCCACAGGAAGGACGAATACTCTAAGCACTTTACAGTTCATTATTCATTCACTCCTCACTCAGCTTATTAAACCTTTGCTCAATCTTTTAATCAATCAAACTTTATTTGTATAGAACTTTTCATACATGATGTAGCACAAAGAAACATCAACAGAACAAAATTATAGTCACAAAAATGACAAAAGAGTTCTGTTAAAAAAAGATTAAAAGTGAAATAAATGCAAGAACTTAAGAACTTCATAAACCAAAAACACAGTACATTAAAGTACATTCAAATCTATCCTGAAGCTCACAGGAAGCCGGTGCAGAGACTTCAGTACTAGTCTGCTTTGCTCTCTCTACGTGGTTCTTTTCAACAATTGTGCAGCAGAGGTTTAGCCTCCGCTCAATTTCATTTCTCTCCAGCGACTAGGTCAGGAATCAGAATACACTAGATGGTTCGCAAAAACCCCAGAAGTGTGACTCAGTGAAGAGCCGTACTATTTGTGTTGGCAGCGATTCCCGAGATCGAGGATTTTCACGACCAAATAGCAGCGATTGGTTAAATGATAAAAAGTGCCCGCCTACTGTCGAGCGAACGAATCCTAATGCTGCGAGGTCAGACGGTTTCTACGAAGTGAAACCGGCGGATGAATCAGGCTCGCAAAGGTTTGAATTGTTGCAAGGTGCAGATGTTTTATCGTAAGACCCGAGAGGAGAGCATTACAGTAGTCAGCACGGTTTTGTAATAAAAGCACGTATTAAAGTCTCTGCACTGGCTTGAGAGAGAATTTCTAACTTTGGCGATATTTTTTTAGAATGATAAGAAAACAGCATTAGTGAAAGAACTAATGTGTGGCTCAAAACTTAACTCCAAAATTACACCTCAACTTTTGGCCTTTTCACTAGGCTTCAGTGAATAGATTTGAGCCTCTCTCTGAGCTTCAGGACCAATAATTAAAACTTCCATCAATCTTTTACGATTTCCTGACAGCCGATACAATTGAAACAGATCATGTGAGAAAAAAAAAATCCAAAACCATCCGTAGCCAACAACAACAAACTGATTTGAACATGTTTACATCATCTCAGGTAATGAACGTTAAATGACATTATAAACTGCACTTGATAACATTTAATATTGTTAATATAGTTTGTTATATTTTCATTTCGAGCGGTAAGTATAGTTTTGTGATACTAAATAAAAATAAATAAAGCCATAATGAAAGTGAATTAAGTACTACCACATTCCCTTCATATACTTAAAAGTTTGCTTTCACTGTCAGTATGGACGTTACAAGCTCTATTTGGAAGGTTTTCTTCTTTTTTTTTTTTGCTGTATAAACATCTGTGTTATATTTAAATTTTCGGTTTGGCTACAGTTGTACATTTCCTCCAAACTTGCAATGGCTTCTTCTTTGCTGAAGTTCTCCATTCACTGGGGATTTCTCCCTATTTGTAAATTTCCTTTTAAATGATCTTCTAATTCTTTTTGAAATGACAAATAAACCATTTCCAGTAGATCAGTTGGATCCATCAGGGGTGATTTGCCATTCAGCATATTTCCTCTGCTGTTTGATATGTTTGTAGGGAACAGCCTATCAAGAAGATCAGGCAAATGATTTATTACTGGCCACTGCTGTTGTCAAAAAGTCAATGACCAGCTCCACAGTGCCTCTGAAATGCCATCCTATAACCCTGAAGGACGGTGAAGGGCACACAGTGTTTTGTCAGGACTGTGGTCTTTGACTGTGTTTGGCAAACAGCTGAACAAAAGGGACATTTTCCCAGCAGCAGTTACAAACTGACATCAGCATCTGGACTGGCTGCATTCTGGCTTTATTTATTTCTTTGTGAGAGTTTTCCAAGTCCTGGATAATTGGGACAAGACCTTTCTCTATGGTGTCTTTAAGAAAGTCTTTTCACGTCACTGAAATTTTCAGATGATTGAAACAGCAGTGAGCTCCTTTAATCACGTTGTCAAACTCCTGAGCCAGATCTTTACATTTCTTCCTGCCCCTTTTCTGTCGCTTGATGTAAGCTACAGTCACAAACTTTTTATATCTTTAACATTTTTCTTTATCAGTAGATCCACATTCTTCTCTTCCCATATACTCATGACCTTCTTTTGGATGAATGTCAGTATGTCTTTTGGGGCTGTGGATGTAGTTGATGTAATGTTTAAAGTTTTCTTCTTCTGCCAGTGCCTTTAACACGTGCTTCCTAAGTTGAGTCTGTTCTCATAAAAGCTGGATCATTTTTTCCCTCATGTGTCCTGCGATGGTCAAATGGCCGTTCTGTTGC
>NW_026571115.1:33504031-33529390 GCF_026225935.1 Boleophthalmus pectinirostris | reverse complement strand
TACACATAATGGTTTTCCGGTTAACTAGTTTGATATTTATTTTTACAGTTCTGGCAATTCAGCATTCACCACCACGCCAGACAGATTACACTGGGGCATGTGACTCAGTATTGGTCTGTAGTGCCCCAGTAAAAAAAAACAAAAAAACACTTTTTTAAGTCTATGTAGCATAATCTACAGAATGCACATATAGCTACTTAATATGGAAACTCATTGCTACTTTATTCACTCCATTCATAATGTGCACATGGCTACTTAATCTGGTAATTTATTGACGTGACTCTGGCTGTGATTGGGGTCCTGCGCTCACTTCAGAAACAACTTCAGGGCATAATGTCTAACAACGATGTCTGAGCGCTATTTCTTTCACCTGTCTTACAGTTTAGTACTGGGTAAACTGCCCATTATTGTTGTTTGTTTTCATCTGTGTCACCATTTCCATGTGGATTTAGATGTTACAACTTTAATTTTTTACGTTTAATGCATGAGGCAGCGAACTGAGGTAAACTTTGAGCTGTTGTCTTGTGAGCAGCTCTGGCTGTAAATTGAAGTTGCTACTCCAGATGTTAGCTGCTGTCTTTTAGCTAACTGGCTTATAAGCTGTTGATTCAGCTAACAATTAGCCTAGCACTGTGAGCTCCTACACTCAGTTTCTGAAGATTTCTGTCTTATATCTATGATGTTTGATGAACATATTTAAGATTAAAACATGGGCTTTGTATAAACGGATAATTGGGCTCATTGAGTATTACGAGACACTGGGCATAACAAATGAGAGTGTAAAGTTTTGATGAAGGTTAAAGATACGGTATACATGAGTGAATACACAGTTTTAAAGAAGCATTTTGTTAATAGTAAAGCTACACTGATTCAAACATAGAAGATTCAGTTTAATGGTTGCCGTTAGGACTGTTACAATAACCGCAAAAATGAATCACCACGGTACTAAGAGGCCCACTAAGAGGTGGATGTTGGGCCACCGCAATCATCGCACGTGACCAACGTGACCCGACCCAGAGTCCTGCACGGGTCCATTTTTAGAGACCTGCGCCCGCCCAGATCTGTTAACATTCCACCCGTTACCACCAGTGCCTGTGATAACCCAGGACTAACCCAGGACTAAGGTACACCCGCGTAGACCGCCTGGTGACCGCAGGTGAAAGGACCGCGCAGAGCTCGGCACTGCACGCAGTTAAGTGCAGCCATTGCCTGATCGTGCTTTGCAGACACCTGCTCCGTGTGCTCGGGTTCTCTCTCTCTTAAGTCCGTGGGTACCCGACCTGGTGCAGGACTCTGACCTGAGCTGCCACAGTGAGAGCTGGAGAGATGCAGTGGCACTTGTTCCAAAGCCAAATGTTACGTCTCCCGCCTACACACGATATAACCACACGACAATCAAGGTGCATCTGTGCAACAAGCGCATCATCAGAGAGTTTTCAGAGCCGCTAGAAATATTATAACTCTGGGGGATGGGGGTGGGGAGGGGGTGCGATATCATCGCATACAGTATCGTGCTGTTGAGACACTATACCACACCACAGGAGAAATTCCTTAACCACAACAGCCCTAATTGCAGTTATTGATACCTTGATGAAATGCTTTATTTGAATTACACAATGAATGTTTAGCCTATAATGAATACTGCCATAAAAATGAAATGTGATTTTAATGTGAGTCTGTTGCCTGTGGTCTAGCTTTGCACACTGCGTGTCTTGATAGAAACTGTGTTGATTTGGTCATGTTTGGTCTGTTTTCATCTGTGTATGTTTGTTTTCTATTCACATTACACAGTGGCTGCTTTGAGCTTGTGTCACTCAGAAGCCATCTAGTGTTAAAGAAGCATCCACAGTGCTGCAGGCCCAGGCTTGCAATCTGTACAATCGAGCAAACGCCCGGTGGTCCGATCCACATTTGGGCCGGTCCCCCACCCCTTGTCTTCAATCTCGATTGGCCTGAAATGTACCCTAGCGACACCGCACCTCCGGCACTAGGCCCACCCAAATCTCAACAGACCCATTATAACCCCTCAAAAACATTTCATAGTATATTGTGACACTCAGTGCGTGAAGAATTTGTAGAAAAAGGCTCACTTATATTTCAGCTTTATTCAGCACCTTTCAAATATAAACAGTGGAGGCTTATGTTTCAAACATGTCTGCCTCACTCATGGTCCAAACACACCTACTGAAAAAAAACTCCTGTCACCAGCCCCAAAGAACACCTTCTCATAAAGCATTGTGGCCAAGTTTACAGGTCAATACTGTATTTTAATTTTGTCAAGTATTATTAAAAAGCAGAAAATAATCATATAATTTGTGCTAAAATAGTCAAAATATGTATTTTTTTCTTTAATAAAAAGTTGGTTATCGGATGTTTGCGCATATTCAGCAGACAGCGACAGATGAGCCGTGGCTCTTCCTGCATCAGTTTGCCTGCACATGTGTTGCCAGACAAATAATCTGTCTTTTTTTATACAGTGAATCCCTGGTCCACTTTCTCATACAGCGGGAGTAATATCTGCAAAGATGCGTCTTACACACCTCTCCCCCAGAGAGCCCCTCACAGCTTCTACATGCTCTGTTCACAAGGCGCATTTACCACCACATTTGGTAAAAGAAACGCAGTCAGAAATGTTAGGTGAGGGAGTTAAGCTCACTGTGTTAAGTCGCTTGTCAAGACCCCAACATGTTGCTTTCATTAGGCCCAATTGCCAGAAGCTGGCAAAGGGCCTATTAGTATTGCAAAGCAATGCTGCTAGTGGCCTGAAAGTGAAATGACACGACGTGACTCGCCCGTAGTGACCAGGGACCCTCGCCATGACGTAGCAATGTGCCAGAGGTTTCCGAAAATTTATAGTTTGTCGGCCAAAAAAAAAAGCGGAACATTGTTCTCGTATCAGAATATTATTCTTTCTTCAAATTATTTTTCTCCTAACCAACTCACCGCGGTACTGTCCTGGAAATTTTGCCACCTGTTAGAACTTGTGCTTCTCTAACTTTTGGCTATTTCCAGTTTCCAAACATGAAAACATGAATAAAACGAGTCATGCAATAATGCATTAGGGAATACGAATGAGGGCACAAAAAATTTGCACGTACAATCATGAAATTTGACACAGAAGTTGATCATGTCAAGACAAGGAAAACATATTATTATGCCAACACCGTGTGCTCCACTAGGGGGCAGCAGTATTGGATGAAATTTGGCTAAGCTTTTATGAACTCCTCCGAGGGCGTTCATTCGAACAAGCTCAAATTTGGTCCACATTATCTCAAGATGTGGAACATCTAAAGTTATCCACATTTTTCATACACGTCTTAAGGTCACTGAACAATGAAGTAACAAAATATTCACAAAATTTTAGAGATTTACAAATTGTTCAAACAAACTCCAATTTCAATGAAATTTGAAACAGTTGTTAAACTCTCTGCCCTTAAGCTACTCAATGTGAAAAATATAAATTTTGGTGCATTAGCGCCCCCTATAGATTGAAACAAAATTTAATATCGGAGAAAAACATTTGTTCCCAAACAGTTTATACTAAATAGTTAGTTTAATTCTGAAATTTTACACAAAATTCAATTTTGGCATCCTGATCCAAAAGTCAATGACACCCATGTCATATTTTTTATGGCGTTGCCATAGCAATGACATAAACCCTTCAGTGGTAAAATCTACAAATTTTGGCACAAACTTTGGCCAATTTCACTCAAATTTTAATTGTGGATTCACACCCCGACCCTGAACAGACTGATGTATGAAAAGTGGGTGCAATGTGGGTGCAATAGTGCACCCCCTAGAACATTTGTATGGAAAAATAAGGTTATTTATCATAGATACACAAAATTTCATACTCACATTTGTGACATGATCTCAGTTAAAAAATTCTGAGATGCCCACACCCCATTTACATTGTGTTGCCATGGCAACAAGTCAAAATTCTGTCCTTGCCAATAGGACATCCTTACACAAACTTTTACTTAGTTAAACTAAATTCAGTAGGCAGATGCATAAACGCAATAAGAACAAAAATGTATATTGTGACCACGCCCCTTTACAAACCGGAAGTCCGCCATCAAATTTTTTAAAATTATTGGGTTAGGTTAACAATTAGGGTTGGGTCTATGGTTAGGATTATGACTAGGGTTAGGTTTAAGATTAGGGTTATTAGCGTTAGTGCAGGGCGCGGCGTTCTGAAGGGCGTGGTGTTTACGGAGCATGAGGTTTGGGGGGTGTGGCGTTTGTGGGATGCTGCGTTTGCGGGGCGCGTCGTAGGCGCATGCTAGGGCCGATAATTGCTGCTTGCGGCTATATTTTTTTACATTGTTCTTTTTTTCCGTTTTGTGTGTAAACAACGTAAATTTATTAATACTCTGTGTTTTTATGAGTTAATGTGATTTTTGTTTGTTTGTAAAGAAAAGCAACTTAGAACGCACATTTCTGAGCCTCTGTCCCTCCCCAGCTCGCGATGGTGCACTACTCACTGTGTACATAATATGGCGCTACGGTAATGAATGATGGGCCGGTCCAGAGGAAAAATGTTAGAGCCAAATTTTGTTCCCAGTCTGATCCTGTGCGGACTGCCCCTTTCCATGTGTGTTGCACAAAGCATGAAACCCACGGATCAAATATAGCTAATCTGAAGCATATTTTTAATAAGGAATGTAACAGAATGAAACAGCATTTACAATTTAGCCAAAAGAAATAATGTAGGCCTATATGAAACATTATGATAGACAGATATTTTCATTATATTAGGCTGAACAATAACTACAGTGAAACTGAAATACCAGTTCGATGATGATGGGAGTTCAATTTTTTCTTTGTTCTTTGTGAATTGTTCTATGAAAAAAAAATAAAAAATCTAGGTCATCATTGAATATTCAGCATTTATACCTTTATCTGTTTTTAAGACTCACCTGTGTCTTGTATGCTCTGATCTGATCTTGGTCCTCCCTGTGCAAGTCCACCCTTTGTAGATCTTGTATTCTTTACATGTTCTGCAATATTAAAATAAATTAATAAATAAAATAACTCTCAGGCTTTTCTCAGTTTCAAGTTATTTAAGTGAAAATTGTTGATCTTTCTTTCCTTACCAGAGGGGTACCAACAATTTGCCCATACCTGAAGCACTTGAAACTGCCAAACAAAGGCTCCAAGCCTTGGCCAGCCGCCTAAAGAGGTACTGTACACACGAGATAACGAAGCCAGACGAATAAACCGGCTGTTCGCAACAGAACCAGCGAAAGTGTATGCTCAGTGGCAGGGTAATAACACTTGAGCAGACCCACCAATGCTGGAGACAGAGGTACTGGAAAGGCATATGGGAGAAGGAGGCATCACATAACACTGATGCACAGTGGCTGGTGGATCTGAGAGAAGACCACAGCAACCTCCCTGAACAGAATCCAGTCACCAGCACAGTGGTAGACATCCAGGAAAGAGTTTCAGGTATGAAAAACTGGACCGCACCGGGCCCTGACATGATCCACTCATACTGGCTGATGAAGCTCATTGCTCTCCACGAGCGCCTGGCAGCACAAAAAAAAAAACAGCTCCTAAGGGATGGGACACACCCTTAATGGTTAACCCAAGGGCGTACGATCCTGATCCTGAAGGATCCCTCAAAGGGTGCAGTCCCATCCAACTATCGCCAATAACCTGTCTCTCTCACACATGGAAGCTCATGTCCGGCATCACTGCGGCTAAGATAAGTGGGCACATGAATCAATACATGAGCACACAGTACAAAAGGGCATCGGCAAAAACACCAAGGGAGCCAAACACCAACTCCTGGTTGACTGAACAGTCGCCCGCGACTGCAGAACCCATAAGACCAACCTGTGCACTGCCTGGATTGATTACAAGAAAGCCTATGACTCAATGCCACACACATGGATCACTGAGTGCTTGGAGCTGTAAAATATCAACAGGACTCTAAGGGCCTTCATTGCAAACTCCCTTGAAGCCAATGGGAAACCACATGCACAAGTGTACATCAAATGTGGCATATACCAAGGAGACTCACTGTCCCCACTACTGTTCTGCATAGGTCTGAACCCCCTCAGTCAAATCATTGACCACACTGGCTATGGATACCGACTCAGAAACGGGGCCACCATCAGTCACCTCCTCTACATGGATGACATCAAGCTGTACACTAAGAGTGAGCGAGACATCGACTCACTGATCCACACCACAAGGATCTTACAGTACAGACATCGGGATGTCATTCAGGCTTGAGAAATGTAGCAGGATGGTAACAAAGAGAGGGAAGGTAGCAGACATTGAGGACAGTTACAAGTACCTTGGTATCCCACAAGCAAATGGGCCCGGTCAAGCAGAAGTAAAGATCAAGGCCAAAAATTCAAGTTAATGCATCTGGTATAAAAATGTATTCAACAGATACATATGTACTCTAGTTTATGAAACTGTTTACCTTTTTTCTGTACCATTTTTGGTTCTAAAGTTACATATGTTTTAAACAGACCATGTATGAAACATGGAACAAAAATTATTTCCCAAATTTCAAAGACCTGCAAATCCTGTAAATAAATGGATGTATTTCATCATATCTTGTGTTATTCCATCTTTGAACTGTTGATGAAGGTACATGATTTAAAAAAAAAAAAAAAAGTATTTAAAATGATAAAAAATTTGCTTGGAAAGACTGACATATTTTATAGAAATAGTTTCCTTTCATTTTGAAGTAATATTAAAGTATTCGGGAGAAAAAAGTTGACAAATTATGCAAAATCATGCACCTTCTACTTGTTTGGACAATTTTCCCTCTGTTACTTTTCCCTCCGTTACCATGACCTTTCTTAATAAAAAAATCTCATGACTCAAAAAGTTTTTTCAACCAAAGAGGTTTTTTCAACCTAATCTTGTACCATATGGTAGAAAACTATATGAAGCAAATATTATATATAAATATATATATAAAACCAGTTTGTTAAGGATATGTAAGTGAGAACCAAGAGTTATCACTGTTTGATTTATTGCCCAAAAAAGTGCTGCATATTTCATTCCCTCCGTTACCAACATGAGTTTTTACATTTTTTGTCAACAACTTGAAAGAATATCGCAGGTTTAACTTGACCCTGTTGGAGTGTAACTCTTTCCTACATTCTGATACTTTACTTATTTCAATAGTCCCTCTAGTTTCTGAATAAGAGACATTTGAATGTAAAAAATCTGCCCTTGTTTCCCTCCGTTACCACTTGACTGGACCCAAATGGCTCCTTGAAGAGGCAACAAGGAAAGCGGCTACGGCCAAATACCTGCAAAGAGTGAGTCAAGTCCTAAGAAGCAGCTCAATGGCAAGAACAAGGCGCAGGCAATCAACAGCTACACCCTGACAGTGATCAGATCCCTGCAGGAATCATGCACTGGCCAAAGGAGGAGATACAGACCACAGATGTTAAGACACAGAAGCTCCTGACCTGCATGGAGGTTTCCATCCCAAATCCAGCTCCCTGAGACTGTACGCAGGCCGGAAGGAAGGAGGCCGAGGACTAGTGAGTGTGGGAACCACTGTCCAGGATGAAACATCCAAGCTCCTTGAGTACATCAAGGACAAGGCCCTGACAGATGAGGTGCTCAGAGAATGTCTCAGACAGTGGGGTCCAGAGGAAGAGGAGCTGGAGGGACCATCATGGCAGGACAAACCCCTACATGGGGCAAACCACCGGAGCATAACTGAAGTGTCTGATATCAAGAAATCCTATCAATGGCTTGAGAGGGCTGGTCTGAAGGACACACAGAGGCACTGATCCTGGCTGCTCAGGAGCAGGACCTGGGCACTCGAGCAATAGAGGCCCAGATCTACCACACCAGACAAGACCCACGGTGTAGACTGTGCAAAGAGGCTCCTGAGACAGTCCAGCACATAACTGCAGGTGTAAGATGCTGCAGGGAAATAAACATGGAGCGACATAACCAAGTGGCGGGCATAGTGTACAGAAACATCTGTGCAGAGTACGGGCTGGAAACCCCAGGATCAAGGTGGGAAATACCTCCAAAGGTTGTGGAGAATGACCGAGCCAAGATCCTGTGGGACTTCAGATACAGACTGACAGAATGGTGATGGCGAACCAACCAGACATAGTGGTGGTGGATAAGAAACAGAGCAGAGCCGTGGTGGTTGAACATCACAATACCAAGCGATGGTAATATCAGGAAAAAAGAAACACGAGAAACTAGAGAAATACCAGGGACTCAAGGAGGAGCTGGAGAGAGCCTGGAAAGTGAAAGGCATCAGTGGTGCCTGTGGTGATCGGAGCACTCAAGGCTGTAACCCCCATACTGGAAGAGACGACAACAGATACCGGGAAAAACAACGAACATCTCAGTCCAGAAAAGTGCAGGACTGGGGACAGCAAAGGTACTGCGCAGAACTCTCAGGCTCCCAGGCCTCTGGTAGAGGACCCGAGCTAAATATGAGGGTGAGAGAGACCTACCACTGTGGAAGGTGAGAAACACATTTTATATATATATATATATATATATATATATATATATATATATATATATATATATATATATATATATGAAATTTGAAGTTTGTGGCATTTATAGTTTTGTGTAAGATCAGACTAAAAAAAAAAGTCACACTTAGGACTTCAAGGACATAAATGTGTACTTAAAATCAATATATACTGTATTTCACCCTTATTTACAAGAACAGCTGTAAAATCATCCTAAAGTGCATTTCCATTCCACAAAATTTCAAAATTTAGAGAGAAAAATAAACCCCAAACACCCAGTAGTCGATAAAAATTTGTTTGTACTTGCAGTAAGTAATTTTCTGGAAGTACCGAAATAGACTTATTTTACAAAACTGTAATGCTAGTAATCAAAAATGTCTGGGCGGACAAGATGGAATGCTTTTTAAATGTGATTCAGGACACTGATCACTACATCTCACTACTTCCCAAAAGTGCTTCATACACTGCTGCTCCCAACTGCACTGGGCTGCTCCCTCATCATGCCTCATCAGGTCACAGCTCAGATATGAACATGTCTGGTGTAAATCAAACATGGATCTATTGAAATCAAAGTATTGTTACATTTGTTGCCATGATTGAACCAGTAATCAACGCCTGAAAATGTGAGTTTAATCGAATGTATAAGTGATTGGAAATAGTCATTGTGAAATTGTGTTTTCAGCATTTAAAACAGATTGACAAAAAATAATTGTTTAATGGAGAAGCAGGTATGGATTCATATTTTACCATAATTTTTTGAGTAAATCTAAAGACCTATCTCTGCTCTAATAAAAAATATAAAAAATAGAAAAATCATCAGGATTTTAACCTCTTAATTGCCTCTTTGAAAACCTGAATTTTACATGAAGTGAAAAAATGACCTCTAAAATTTTGGTATTTTGCAGAAAACAGAAGCCAGGGTTTAATGGGGTACATTTTTATCAGGGTTGTTCTAGCAAAAGCTCATACCGCACATGTTACATGTATCGTAGTTGCGAGTACTCAGACCTGCTGCATGATCCTGGTGTTTTTATTTTGTTA
This sequence comes from Boleophthalmus pectinirostris, assembly GCF_026225935.1. Lineage (NCBI taxonomy): Eukaryota > Metazoa > Chordata > Actinopteri > Gobiiformes > Gobiidae > Boleophthalmus > Boleophthalmus pectinirostris. The sequence continues at coordinate 33,519,860 of NW_026571115.1, read as the reverse complement.
TTTTGTCCATTAAAAAAATACTATTCATAATATAGAGCCTGACTCCAAATTTACCCCTGTAACCTCCAGCATCTTCAGCTTTATTTGAGTGCATCCAAATGCTATGGGTGACAGTTGCTTAGTCCACTTCTATATACAGTCTGTGTCACTCAGTGAAGGTTAAATACTCTGTAAAGACTTAAACATGCTCATAATCACAAGATATTTGTGTTTCCTCTTTGATATCTCCATTTAACCATTGGAGTGGACCGTGAACTTTGTTAAATAACTAAAGTTACACAGAGTGCAGCTGAAAACTGCGCAAACTCAGACTTTGTTTACTCTGCATAATTAGCCATGTGTTCCCAGCATGAGTGTCCACACTATTGTTTTAATCTTCTGAAAACGTTCGTTTTCATTTTTGTTTTGTGGACATTTATGTTTTTAGGGTCCTAAGTGTGACTTTTTCTTATCTGATCCTACACAAAACTATTAAATGCCACAAAATTCTAATTTTAGAAAATATTTAAGCTTTCTAGAACACATATAAAAATGTGCCGCATTATAACCTGACTGGGTCTTAGAGGTCATTTTTTCACTACATGTGAAACTCAAGTTTTCAGTTTATAGGGTTAAAAGTATCTAGATTTTTAAATGATATTTTTGACTAGAGCAGAGATAGAACTTTGTACTTAGTTGTAAAAAACAAAACAAAAACAAAACAAGCATGAAAAAATATACATTTATGATGATTTTCCATAGATTTTTTTGTTTTTGTAGGTGAATATTTATGTCCATATGTCCTAAGTATGACATTTTTTTTTATCTGTGTGTTCAAATGCAGTAGCAAAAAAATTCAGGGGACTAACCAGAATTAAGCCTTTCCACAAAATGTGGTGTATTTCGCATTAAGTGAATTTAAATAATGGGCCGACTTAGTTTGAAGAAACTGCAAAATGGACAAAAATATCCATGTCAGGGAAGTCTGAGGGTTAAATAGCTTTCTCTCATAAGTAGAAATTTACAAAACGATTGAAATGTATTTCATAAGAGTATATTTAAACCTTTATGACATACTGTAGTGGAGAATGGAAAAAGGAAGAAGAGCATAGGAGAGGGGAATCTATATAATAGGTATTAATTTGAATCCTTTCCTTTAGTTTATAAATATTGCAAGATTTTATGCAGAGTGTCTTTCATAATTTTTATATTTTTTTTCTCTGAAGAGCACCCATCTGAAACATATTTAAAAATACTTGTGCAGCAATCCAATAGCTTTTAGCTTTTGGGGAGTTAAAGCATAATTAGTTTGAACTATTAATGACTGTTAGAACTTTAAAGTATTGCAAAGTACACAACTGAAATCAAAATAGGATTCAGGATTCCTTCATAATGAAATGCTGTATTAATGTAGCTTACCAATTTCTCCATCATCCATCAACTCATGTTCTGTAAAAACAAATCAGTACATTAAATCAATAAATTACTAATAAGGAAAAAAAAATCTAAATAATTATTTTATTTGTACCTTTGTCATCAGAAGGAGTAACAGGCTTGTTTTCTGCCCATGCTCCCCCCACTGCTGGTTGATCTTTGTTTTTTGACTCCATTTCACATTGGCCTCATTGTGTACAGAATTCTGCATAGATGTAATTTTACACAATTATATAATAGATTTTAAAAAAAGATCTAATTTGATGACTCATCACATACTTTGTTTTATGATTATTCTCAGTTATTGTACTGGATGTTTTATACTATACTATATAATATTATACTAGACTTACTAACTACATGACACATTATTAACAAGAGTTTATTATTATAAAAAGAAGAGGACATTTTCAAACTCACCTTTGTCTTGAGTTCTTCTACTGCTGTGCCACTCTTTGAGATCCTCTCCTCCTTTTGGCTGCATGAAGAAAAATAACGTTGTGCATGTCTTTAAATAGTTTTTGAGCACATCGATTGCAAAAAGCCTCGCCCTAAACATGTACACGCCTTACATCAGAAACCACATGACTTACCAGAAAATCTAAGTAGAAAAATAGAAACTTCTTCATTCTATACCAATATGTTCCCCACTGCTCTACTTCCATATTATTGCCGTTTTAAAAAGTAGGTTTATCCAGATACTTGTATAGTGTGATATCTGAGGCAATAAAACTTTTTATGTTTCAGTCGGTAGAGTGTTTGTCCGCTGATCCAAAGGTTGGCGGTTCAAATCCCGCTCTTGACATGAAACATCATTGGTTGAGCGGTCAAATCCACTGACCCACAGGTTGGTGGTGTGATTCCAGCTCCCACAGATGAATGCTTTCACTTAACCTGTGAACTTTGAGTACCTTGAAGGTGGAAAAGCGCAGCATAGATATGTAGCCATTAATGATTTATGCATTACGAACTCATTGTGCAGAGATCGTCCATGTTTGGAAAGCTTTGGAGGAAAAACCCACTGTGTTGTGGGATGCCTCATAGTGTGCAGAGCAGGTGTGTGTGCTCAGCACACTAAGTAATGAAGTCACATCAACTGCAGTAATGATTAGTGAGGAGTCAGATCTTCATGTAATTGTTATTAAAAGCTAATTTTATTTGTAAAATATAGAAAATTGAAATAGAAAATCATCTTTGATGAGTGCTGCCTGAAAAGGAGGAAGTCTCTATATAAATTTATGTAACATTTGGCACATCATTAATATTCACATTCAGGAATGTCTGGGTGTGTGCACAGCTTTAGAATTATTTCACATAATTACATATCTAAAATCTACGCAGGAAGCAAACGGTTGATTTGTAATGCTTTCTGTCTTCCCCTGTCCATACAACATACAACACAAGTGTCATTTTGCTTTAGGCCTGTAACGATAATCGATAAATCAATTAATCACACGATAACTTTTAACAAGCTCAATAACTTTTCTGGCTGTGATAATTTATTTGCATGTTTGTTTGTTTTCCTCGTCTCTCTCTACCAAAAAAAACCTGAATGTCAAAAGGCTTCGCTCTCTGACTCCTCTTGTTTCCTGAACATAATGACACTTGAACGAATGTGTCAGCACCATAAACTATCTATGGCATAGACAGATGATTTGTTCATCAGCCCAGCGGATGCGTGCGCAGCCTGAGTGCAGAAAGTGCTGTCTGTGTGGTTAACATGAAGCTGCAATGTTAGCGAGTGCCACCATCAGAACCAAAACAGTTCATTGCCATGTGACAAAACAAGTCACGATGCTAAATCCACGAGTGAGTGGGACACGTTTCAATGGCCACATATGTCAAATTCAGATGAGTGCAAACAACAAGAACGAAACAAAACAGGAACAGAGTGGGTTAATACAAACACTTCAAGACCAAAATGACAATGCTCACAGCAGCAGCTACAGAGAGGAGACACAATATTCCAGTGTATGTCAATGACTAAAATACATTTTAAGGGCAGTTTTGAGGCTTAATAATCCATTTTATTTATTGTTTTGGTTGTGCTTTGTTCAACAATGGTTTATTCATGTGCACGTCTTCGCTGTGACCAAGACTCCAGTGGATCATATAAAAAAAAAATAATAATAAAAAAAAAAAATAAAAATAATAATATATATATATATATATATATATATATATATATATATATATATATATATATATATATAATATATATATTTATTTATTTATTTATTTATTTTTTTTTTTTTTTTTCAAAATGGCCAATGATCAACTTGAGCCTGAATAAAGATCTCATGTTCACAATTTTTATTTGTTTATGACAAGAAAAATATAATTTGAATTGTAATAGCACTGACAGTCATGTTTGACTAAAGCTGCATTACTTGATTTTCTAAGAAGGAAGTGTTAAATAAATACTTGTCTCCAACTCTCCCAGACATTTGGCACATCATTAATATTCACATTTAGGAATTTTTGGGTGTGTGCACGGCTTTAGAACAATGCACTTCAAAACATGACTGTAATAAAATACCCTATAAACACCTGCAAATAGTAATTAAATTGTACATTTGCAAATGGCCCCTCTCATGTCTCAAGCCAGAACAGAACATGCTTCTGTGATCACATTAGTTTATTTCAGGGAAACATGTGACACAAAGGAGCTCATTGGTCACCATCATTTATAAACAAATTGCAGTTATCTCACCTCACATTAAGAGCTTAGTACTTTGTTCATTGATTTTGCAGAAATAATTTTTATTTCTTTTTTTATTTTGATAAGCAGCCGCATCTGTTTTGATATGGATGGACCATGTGTCTCCCTTATTGGCTAATCCACCTGTCAATCAAACACATCTGAACAGATTCAGTTGTGACTTAACCTGGTTCACTCCAGACTGATAAATGTGTCACTCTGAAGTAAGTTCTTCACATTATCAATATTGAACTGTTCACTGACAGCATTCAGAAAAAACATCAAACGTCATGGTTGTTGTGGAGTTTTGCATCCCCTGCAGAGTCTTAGCAGGGACACGTTCAGTTCATTGTTCACATTCCTCTGTGGTTCACTCTGGTGTTATCCAACTATGACAGAATTTGTCCTTCTTTAATATCTTCAGTTTCATTGGTTAGCTCATCCCACAGAAGTGGTATACTATTCTCTTCTCATTTCATCTCGGCCAGCTTGTCTCCACATCATCTTTCTCAGCTGCTATTTAAATCTCCTTGTTTGGAAGCAGAGTCTTGAATAGCCAATACTAACGTACAGTATTCAAGTTCACCGGATCCTGTACTAATGGTAAAACAACGTCTGTTACCTCAGACATCCAGAACCTCCTGCCTCTCTGTACAACTCTAGGAGTTGTTAGGACAACACATATTATCCCTAACTATGGTGTTTATTTAAATCTGACTGGCCAAACAAGCCAAAAAATTTTACTTTTGTCACATCCAGTTGAGAGAAAAGCACAGACATCTCCTTTGTCCACAAATGCACACAGCTCTTTTCGCTGCACGAACAAACTGTGTCTGTAAACTAGTCTGTATTGACGCTCAATGTTGTCGCCATGTTTATTTTGGTCCTTTATCTTTTGGCTTCCACACAAATTTGTGAGTTTGAGGCCCTGTTTACATGAACACGTGTATTTTTAAAAACAGAGACATTTCCCTTTCTTTTGTACCCATCTTTTACACGCAAACGGCGAATTCGCCTCTGAAAACGAATCTTTCTAAAAACTCTGGCTAGAGTGGAGATTCTGGAAAACTCCGTTTTCACGTTTGCATGTAAAGTGAGATAAACAGTTTTAAGAGCATAGGAGCACTCATAAAACAGCAGCATGTAGAACTTTGTACGCAACTCATCGCACATCAGCCCGGAGCAGAAGCTCTGAGCTCGGGCAGCAGTGCCAAACACACGGGAGCAGTCAGCGCAGCTCCTCAAGACGGGGCTGGGGCTCCAGTGTTGGTCAGATTGTCCAGAGTCTTCGTCCTCCATGTCCTGGGTCCAGACGGGTGTGAGCAAGACCAGCGCACAAAGGACTGGGTTCGAGTGCTTCAGTGCCGTCATCTGTGCATTGATTCCGTGCAGGAAAAGCGAGAATGTGCTGAGGACCACAGGTCTGGGCTGTTGCTCCGATTCTCCGCGCTCGACCGCGGCTGTTTCCAAGGTGGTGTAAAGGATCCGGACAGAAGCATGAATCCCCTTTGGTTCGTTATATGTTGTTCTGAGCGGTCCGTCTGCGCACGTGTTTTTTTGTTGTTGTTTTTGTTTTTCCCGGGGAAAGTGCTTCTCAGGTGGAGGCACTGGACACCACTCCCCGCTTCAGCTCATCTTTTTCTTCTGCTGAAACACTTTTCATGTGTTTGCATTTGCACACAAAGCTGATGGATCAGATCCATGACCAGAGATGAACAAGGACTCAGAGGTCAGTGATTTTGCCACTTCTTTAACAGATCTGTGGAGAGGCGAGCCCGCTCACTAATGCACGTTTTTCAAGGTATTTGTGAGTAATACATACAACTGTAATAAATGCTACAGGTTTGAATCTAAACCAACTGCGCCCAGAGGCTCGGTTATGACGGCACTCGATGGCATATTCATGCGGGTTGATGTAAACGAAAACTTTTTTGAAAACAATGCTGTGTGCATGATGTTATTTTGGAAAACGGAGGGAGGGAAATATTCGTTTCTCAAAATACCCAGCGATGTGTAAACGCAGCCTGATTCTCATGAGTTTGTGAAATCCAAATACTGTGAGAATCCATCTTGCTGTGCAAGGTTAAATCAGAATCACATCTTCATGAAGTATTGGAGAAGTGTGTATTCCAGCACATGTGTAAGTAAATGTGTAACTTTTATTTGACCATGTATGTTTTAAAGACAATTTGAATTGTAATAGCACTGATAGTTATGTTTGACTAAAGCTGTATTACCTGATTTTCAAAGGAGGAAGTGTTAAATAAACCTACTTGTCTCCAACTCTCCCAAATATTTGTTGTATCATTAATATTCACATTTAGGAATGTTTGGGTGTGTGCAAAGACAAAGTGAAACTGGGGCAAACTGCCAAATTTCAGTGACTTAGAACGATAGCAACCTGTTGTAGTGATTGCTACAACAGGTAAGTATTTATCTAAAATCTATACAGGAAGCAAAAAGTTGACTTGTAATGCTTCTGTTTTCCCCTTTTTATACAAACATTTTTACACAAGTGTCACTTTGCTGTGTCTTTGTCTTGTTTGTCTTGTTTACTGACACATACCATCTGAGAGCACTTTGTAAGTTAGGCCTTTTAATTGGTGTTGTTCCTCATAGTGTGTTTTTTAGAAGGACTTCCTCAAAAAATCCAGGAACATTCTCGTGTGGATGTAGCATTAAACCACTTACCATCCACCCTCCCGCCGGTGGGCGATTTTCAAAAAAAAAAATTTCACTCTGTATTTTCACCTTCATTATTGTTTTCACTACTGGCATGCCATACATCGTTTGAAAGCTTAATTTCTCAATAAAACAACCATATCATTCATTTTATGCCGTACAACGAGCTCAAAACGCTATAACTTAAAAATTCACATCATAATCAAAGAATAAAATACACGTTTCTTACCTTTGAGCCGGTTCTGTCGGTCCAAAACGCGTTCAATCCATGAAGAGTTGTACTCAATAAGTCCGTAATAATCCACAGAAAAAGAATATCAAGTTGTTTTTTCCATAAAATAATTCCATGTGGGGAAATAAACCAAAAAACCCTCGTCCGTATGAATCGATGGATACAATATGAAAAAAAGTTTCTCTTCTCTCCCTCCCTCCGCTGCGTTTCTAGCAGGTTTGCTAGCACTCTTGGGTACGCTTGTTTTCCTCACACTCTTAGCTTCAAAATGAGACCCTCCCCGCTGTTGTCGGTGCCGTGGTTTAGCTGGGACAAGCCGCTGAAGAAGCTAACGCACCCATCTACTTCCTGGCTTTACGCACGCGTCATCAGTTTGTTTACAGGAAATCTCTTCAGTCATTGCTTCCAGAAAGTGATTGACATATTGTTGTAGCCTATCACCAGAGCTTTCAAACGGTGGGTGGGACATTCAGATAGTATTAGAAACGGACCCTGTGTTTATAAGCGTAAGAGCGAGGGAGACAGGGAGCAGTGCGAGCGGTCCCGTAGAAGGCAGATCTTCCACTTGGAGGACAATTTTGGCTACTTTTAGTTTTTTTTTTTTGAGAAAACAATTATATAACAATTATAATAATAACAATTATTATTATTATTATATTTTTATAATTATTTTGGCACATTGTCATTTTGTAAACACAAAGGCTCACAGCATCAAAACCCTTTGTCCTAGAGATCTGAAATTCTACACAGTTGTTGCCAACAACTTGAACAATGACTGTAGTGAGTCACAAATGCCTAGCATGAAGTATGCCCAAGCTAAGGCCTTTATTTTTTTCTATTTTTTTTTTCGAAGCAAAAAATACATTTTTTTTTTCAATTTTAATTGACTGTACTGTAGGTTAGGCAGCACTCACAGTCTTCATGTACATATCTACAGAAACTAGAAGGCCTAAGCTTTAAAATGGTGCCTCACACAAGCATGTGGGTTCTAAGGTTTTCTTTTAATAAGCTATGGCATTTGGGTATGTAGTGCTATTGTGCACACACCAAAATGAGGTGGGTGGTAACAGGTTAATGTCCATACTATTCCCAATTTAGGGCATTATTTATGGGTCATGCCATTGGAAAACACCAGTAGTGTTGTTAGTGTTTGCATCTTACCTTAGTTCATGCTGTTAAAAGAGCGATAATTTCCAAATGTCTGACAAAAAGCTGATAAATCTAGTCTGTTCTTGTTCTTAAATATAATCATGTTAACTATGTTTAAAAATTAGAGAAATAAGTCGTCTAACCCAGGGGTCCCCAACCCCCGAGCTGTGGGTCTTTTGTTACTGGGCCCAAAAGTGCAAACCCCTCCTCCAGTGCGCCATGTGGACTGCACCTCTAAACCAGAACTAAAACCAGGACTAAAATCAGGTCTAAACTAAACCAGGTCTAAAACAGGATTTAACCAGGACAAAACCTCCTCCTATACGCCGCCGGTCTGTGAAAATATTGTTGCACATAAAACCGGTCCGTGGCAGAAAACATTTGGAGACCACAGGTCTACCAGGTCATATGGACTTTAACTGTGTAGAAACAACATAAATCATTTACCTGCTCATTTATTAGAGCTGCCATCTGATAATATTCCTCAGATCACACAGCAGAGAGTTGAAGAATCTTGTAGAATCTAGGGTGACCATATTTCCATTTATGAAAACCCGGACACCTTACCGGGGGTGGGAGGTGGGGCCTCAACATTGAGCTACAGTCGTCCCTCACTATATTGCGATTCACCTTTCGCGTTCTCGCTGATTTTTTATTTATTTTTTGACTCATGGGTGGGTCAGGACTAAACCAGGTCTAAACCAGGACTAATCTTAGACTTAAGAGCGAGAACGCCGAGCAGTTTGTCTGCAAAGCGCGATCAGGTTATTGCCACGTTTACCTCCGTGAGGTGTGGAGCCCTTCCATCGGTCCCTTCTCCTGCGGTCACCTCCGAGCCCGTCCCGACACTGACTACTGGTTCAGTCCCGGTTCAGTCCATGGTTCCAGTCCATGGTTCAGTCCTGGTTCAGTCCTGGTTCAGTCCATGGTTCAGTCCTCCAGTCCTGGTTTAGTCTTGGTTCAGTCCGTGGCGTAGGCAGCGCAAAAGCTTGATATAATCACGGGTTAACGGGCAGGAGCGGTGTTGTACTGCAGGTCTCCAAAAATGGACCCGTGCAGGACTCTGCACTGTTGGGCTCTATTACGGAATAAATGAATCTTGGGTTCGTTACATAAAGAAGGAGGAAAATAACAAAAGGACAACAGCAGCAATAAGTTATAAGGATGCAAAAAGGGTTGTAACTGTCCTGTGTGAGTAAAGTGTATAAAGTTTGTGGTGAGGGGTTTTACAGCTTTAAAACAGATATAATTATTGTAAAATATAAAGTTGACAACTTTGTGGATTTCACCTATCGAAGGTTAGTTTTAGAACGGAACCCCCACGATAAACGAGGGACACTGTACTCTCACTCACCACCTGTGCACATGGGCTCTCACTTGTCCCTACCAGGATGGAAAACTGAGAATTTCTTGTACAAGTCAATGTTAAATGCGCATTTACGCTTCGGTATGTTGCAGGCTGACCAACTGTTTGTGTCTCGCTCCTTCTGAGTCACAGACGCTATGAAAGACGCTCAGTTTAATGCCCCCAATGAACGGTAATGAAAACCCGGACATTTCCATCTCTTAAAAAAAAAAAAACCCGGACGCCCAGGACAAGACGCAAAATACGGACATGTCTGGGGAAAAACTGACATTTGGTCACCCTAGTAGAAACTCTTGGAGCTTGTTAACAGTTTGACATGAGCAGTGCAGACCTGTTCAACAAAGCAGAACCACATGTACAGGGAGCTCCACGATAAAAGTGCACTGCATGAGTAATAAATGTAAGACACTTTGACATCCTGGTCTGGTATGTCCCCGTCTGTTTCTCTTATAAGTCCTCAACAACATGGCACCTTTGTTCTAGTGGAGACGGGGTTCAAAATGTAAATTCTGCAGGTACTGATAAAAAAAAAAAGATGTCAGTATTTTTGCCATAAGGTCTAAAATGAAGTCTAAAGTAGCCCTAAGCCATGACGGTATAAGAAATGTAGACATTCTGGGACAAGACTCCCAATGAAGACTAGGATTGCAAAAAACTCGCTGGTACATTGTCATAACATTTTTTTTTTTAACAAAGCTAAATCTTAATCTGTGCATCTTCTAAACATCCATTCCTATATTGTCTTATTGAAGGAAATGAATCCTCACTAAAACTTGATTATTGACTGACTGCAGTGTTTCTCTTGTATTCTGGCATTTCTACCACAACTTTGTCTGGCTCCAAGTCTTCAACTCAATAACTTCTTTTGCAGTACAATTTTTACAGTAAACTTCAACACAAAGCTCCCTCTACTGTGCTGTTGTGCAGTATTTACAATTAACCTGCAGATGGAGCCAAAAATGTAGACTTTTTATTCACAGTTTACTCTTGAAGCTTCCTTAAGGAGGGTCACACCAAAGTGTCCAGTTCATATTCAAAGTCTATATGGACGTGCGTCTTCAGGCGTCAGTGCGGCGCCAGAAAGTTGAAAATGCTGAACAGGACTAGACCAGGACTAGACCAAAACTAAACCGGGATTGGACTGGAACTAGATCAGGACTAGGCCGGGACTAAACCAGGACTAGACTGGGACTAAACCAGGACGAGACTGGGACTAAACCAGAACTAGACTGGGACCAGACCGGGACTAAACCAGGGCTAGACTGGGACTAAACCAGGACTAGACTGGGACTAGACCGGGACTAAACCAGGACTAGACCGGGACTAAACCAGGACTAGACTGGGACTAAACCAGGACTAGACCAGGACTAAACCAGGACTGGACTGGGACTAGACCAGGACTAGACTGGGACTAGACCATAACTAAACCAGGACTGGACTGGAACTAGACCAGGACTAGGCCGGGACTAAACCAGGACTAGAACGAGACTAGACTGGGACTAAACCAGGACTGGACTGGGACTAGACCAGGACTAGGCCGGGACTAAACCAGGACTAGACCGGGACTAAACCAGGACTAGACTGGGACTAAATCAGGACTAGACTGGGACTAGACCATAACTAAACAAGGACTGGACTGAGACTAGACTGGGACTAGCCCGGGACTAAACCAGGACTAGAACGAGACTAGACTGGGACTAAACCAGGACTGGACTGGGACTAGACCAGGACTGGACCAGTGTCTTTAGTGGAGTATAAACATAAACACGCCTCAGTCGTCGAGTCGATCTCCTCCGCTGATGTTTGATGTAATAAAAACACTAAAGTCTCTCAGTCTGGTCCAACGTTTCGGGAAAAGATCGGGGCGTCTAAACTCAAATGCAAAGGCGTCTGAATAGAGGCATCTAGGACGTTTTTTGACGCTCTGGTGTGAACGACCCTTTAGAATTAAACTTACTAACCTCACTGTTATTTAAGCTTTTAATCATTAATTATTACATTTATATGGCGCCTTTCGAGATACTCAAAGCACTTTACAGTTCATTATTCAGTCACTCCACATTCTCACACTTTACTCAGTCTTTTAATCAATCAAATTTATTTGTATAGCGCTTTTCATACATGATGTAGCACAAAGAAACATCAACAGAACAAAATTACAGTTACAAAAATGACAAAAGCTCTTAAGGGTTCTGTTAAAAAAGATTAAAAGTGAAATAAATGCAATGTAACTTAAGAACTTCATAAACCAATAACACAGTACATTAAAGTACATTCAAATCTATCCTGAAGCTCACAGGAAGCCGGTGCAGAGACTTCAGTACTAGTCTGCTATGCTCTCTCTACGTGGTTCTTTTCAACAATTGTGCAGCAGAGGTTTACCCTCCGCTCAATTTCATTTCTCTCCAGCGACTAGGTCAGGAATCAGAATACACTAGATGGTTCGCAAAAACCCCAGAAGTGTGGCTCAGTGAAGAGCCGTACTATTTGTTTTGGCAGCGATTTTCACGACCAAATAGCAGCGATTGGTTAAATGATAAAAAGTGCCCGCCTACTGTCGAGCGAACGAATCCTAATGCTGCGAGGTCAGACGGTTTCTACGAAGTGAAACCGGCGGATGAATCAGGCTCGCAAAGGTTTGAATTTGTTGCAAAGGTGCAGATGTTTTATTTGTAAGACCCGAGAGGAGAGCATTACAGTAGTCAGCACGGTTTGTAATAAAAGCACGTATTAAAGTCTCTGCACTGGCTTGAGAGAGAAATGTTCTAACTTTGGCGATATTTTTTAGATGATAAGAAAACAGCATTAGTGAACGACCTAATGTGTGGCTCAAATCTAAAGTCCAAAATTACACCTCAACTTTTGACCTTTTCACTAGGGTTCAGTGAATAGATTTGAGCCTCTTTCTGAGCTTCAAGACCTATAATTAAAACTTCCATCAATCTTTTACGATTTCTTGACAGCCCATACAATTGAAACAGATCATGTGAGAACAAAAAAAATACATCAAAAAAAAAACAACATCAAAAATCATCTGTAGCCAACAACAACAACAAACTGATTTGAACATGTTTACATCATCTCAGTTAATGAACGTTAAATGACATTATAAACTGCACTTGATAACATTTAATATTGGTTAATATAGTTTGTTATATTTTCATTTGCGAGCGGTAAGTATAGTTTTTTTGTGATACTACATAAAAATAAAATAAAGCCATAAAAATGAGAGTGAATTAATGTACTACCACATTCCCTTCATATACAGTTACAGCAGTTTGCATTTCACTGTCAGTATGGGACGTTAAGCAAAGCTCTATTGGAAGTTTTTTTTTTTTTTTTGTATAACATCTGTGTTATATTTAATTTTCGGTTTGGCTACATGTTGTACATTTCCTCCAAACTTGCAATGGCTTCTTCTTTGCTGAAGTTTCTCCATTCACTGGGGATTTCTCCTCTATTTGTAAATTTCTTTTGTAATGATCTTCTAATTCTTTTTGAAAACGACAAATAAACCATTTCCAGTAGGCCAGCTTGGATCCATCAGGGGTGATTTGCCATTCAGCATATTTCCCTCCTGCTGTCTGGTATTGTTTGTAGGGAACAAGCCTATCAGAAGAATCAGGATGAAATGATTTATTACTGGCAACTGATGTTGTACAAAAGTCAATGATAGCTCCCTCGTGCCTCTGAAATGCCATCCTTTAATCCCTGAAGGACGGTGATAGGGCACACAGTGTTTGTCAGGACTGTGGTCTTTGACTGTGTTGGTGCAAACTGCTGAACAAAAGGGACATTTTTCCCAGCAGCAGTTACAAAACTGATCAATCAGCATCTGGTCTGGCTGCATTCTGGCTTTATTTATTTCTTTCAGTGAGAGTTTTTCCAAGTCCTGGATAATTGGGACAAGACCTTTCTGTATGGCATCTTTAAGAAAGTCAAATTTGTTCACGTCACTGAAATTTTCAGATGAAATTGAAACAGCAGTGAGCTTCTCTTTAATCACGTTGTCAAACTCCTGAAGCCAGATCGTTACATTTCCTTCCTGCCCCTTTTCTGTCGCTTGATGTAAAGCTTCAGTCACAAACTTTTCTATATCTTCAACATTTTTCTTTATCAGTAGACGCACATTTTTCTCTTCCTTCATATACTCATGGACCTTCTTTTGGATGAATGTCTCAGTATGTCTTTGTGGCGTGTGGATGTAGTTGATGTAATGTTTAAAGTCTTCTTCTTCTGCCAGTGCCTTTAACACGTGCTTCTCTAAGTTGAGTCTGTTCTCATTAAAAGCTGGATCATTTTCCCTCATGTGTCCTGCGATGTCAATGGCCGTTCTGTTGCACACAGCCTCAGTCATGGAGGACTTCAGTTTCTCACAGATGACTTCAGCCAGAACAACAGCTGAGGAGCTTCCTCTGCAGAAGCTCCTGAAGACAGTGTAATACTCGTTTCTCTTACTCTCCAAATATGTGCGAGCGTCATTGTTTTTAATGTACTGATCATGTGACTTTGAAATCCACTCCTCTGTCCTGTGAAACACGTACAGTATCAGATCAACTGTGAACTCCTTTGTCAATGAACATTTCCAGTGTGACTCAAAATCTGCCACTCTTGTGATTACATATGTTGCCATTTCACACAGGTAAGTGGAGCTGTAGCCTCGTGTGGCCACAGGATTCTTTTTCATCACATCTAAAGCCTCTTTTTCAACAGCAAGGATAAGAGCTCGAATCTGATTTTGTTCTTGTGGAAGGAAACCAGTAAAGTGTTGTATTGTAGTCACAACCTTTTTCCCCAAATTCCACAACTTAGTACTTATTGGCTTTTCAGTTTCTTGTTTCGTTTTTTTGTGTCTCTCATAAGGAGAATAATCTCCACATCTTGGCAAATCTTTGTATGCTTTTGAGGTTTCAGATTTGTGGATTAAAGTCGATTCAAAACCAAGTTGTTGGAGTACATTGTACACATCATTAGTGATGATCACATTCTCAATAGGCTTGGTACCTTGAGTCAGTTCACTAACCCAGCCTTCCCAAACTCGATTGAAGTGTTTTTGAAGTTCATCTTCATCCTTTGCTTTGTCCTTCAGTTGATGAGCAAGTTCCTTGCTCTTCTGGAGCAGTTTGTTCTCAAACATTGTTTTCTCGTCATCCAGCCGTTTTACTTGCTTTCTTTTGTTCAATGAGATCATTCAATTTTCTTTGAAGACCAGAAACCAGTTCATCATAAAAATATTTAATTTTGATTTCAAAAGGACCTCTCCATTGAACTAACATTTCTTTGTCTTTGTCACAATCAAAGTATTTTTGAAAGTCCTTTGTGACTTCACTGTATTTTGTACTAATTTCTCCATGAAGATCACTAAGGTCGACCTGGTCAAATGATCCATTTTCTATTCTGGTGTATAAATGTTCTTCAATCCTCAGCATTTCCTGTCTCAGGCTCCAAGTCCATTTTGAGTATTTGGCCTCAAGTTTCCTGTAAACTGCAATTTCAAGTGTGTTTCTGAAACTGAACACAAAGTTTTCATTTAAAAGAGCTTCCCACAAATCCTTTACTTTAGATTTGAACTCAGAGAGAGTGACTCCAGAAGATTTAGCAGCTTTGGAGAGAATGAAGCTCTTAAGCTCCTGAACACTTTCACTGTATCCTGGGTTTGGAGGAGCCATCGGAGGACTTCCCTCCCACAGCTGAGCAAAGTACTTCACATCTTTCTGAACATCAAACTCAATGACGTCACTGAAACTTTCAGCAGCACAAACCTCTTCCTTTGCTGCTAGTTGTACCATCTGATCCAGTTTATCCAGTAGTTTTCTTTTTCCATCCATGTTTTTCTCTGCAGCTCCAACATCTGTCACATTCTGGTGAACAAAGACACAACTGGGTGAAAGTTTGACTTCCTTCATCCTCATAAAAGCCTGAACCACAATCTGCAGAACGTCCTGCATCTCAGAGGGGTTCTCCCCAAAGATGTTCACCACAGTCATGTTTCCTACACCAACAACAAACGTCGCCAGTTCATTATCATGGTGTATTGTTGCATTTCCTTCTAACTCTAGAGCTCGCAGCCCCTCTGTGTCGATCACAAGGATGTAGTCCCACTGAAAATCATTCCTTAAGTGTTCTGACAGTTTGACCAGCTGCATGAAGGCCCCTCTGGTGCATCTGCCTGCACTGACTGCAAACTGAAGACCAAACATGGCGTTGAGCATAGTGGATTTCCCACTGCTTTGTATGCCCAAAACTGACAGAACAAAGACCCTTTTGTCCCCCAGTTTGTGGATGA
>NW_026571115.1:33477234-33502485 GCF_026225935.1 Boleophthalmus pectinirostris | reverse complement strand
TTCACCAGAGGGTTCTTGTTCTGCTTGAACATATCTGGCCCTGTAGTCCAACATCAAGAGTTTATGAAGATAAACCCAGATGAGATCACTCTCACAAATGTTCTGGCCACTATTTAGAGCTGGAGGTATTTGAAGAAACTTGGCAGAAGTCAGTTTATGCTCCAATCTGTCCTGAAGGTTTAGTCTGTGTAGTAGTCCATCTCGTTGATGCTTTATTGTAGCTCTCTGCAAATTAACAAAATAATGTAAAAAAATATATATAATATAACACAATACAAATACAGCTGTAAAATCTTTTTGCCCTGAACAAAAAGATATTTTGTTTGTTTGCTTGTTTTTTAATTGATACAACTTTAGCCCATTAAATGAAAGATTACATTTCTCATGTAGTGAATACACTGGCTCTAAATTGAGATATGTGAAGCCCAGATATAATAGGGTTAACCTTAATCAAGACTGGAATTTGTCAAACTTTTGATATTTATAGTATTTTTATTTTACAAAAAAACTCCCAAAACAACAAAAAAACAACAAAAAACTCATGCTTTGGAATCTATGGACATAAATGTTAACTTACAAAACTAGCTGAAAATCACCATAAATAAATATTTTTCATACTTTATTCATCAAAAATAACTTAATTTAAAGTCACATGCAGCGTTATAGGCCTTTGCCATCCTTGCGACTGTGTGGAACATGTCACAGTGAAGATTGTGCCTCGTCTCTGCCTACATCACCTCGCCCCCCAAAGTCTTCATTACCACTGCTCTACTGCTCCATTTATTCCAATGACACAATTCTGACATGGCCACGCCTGCACGGTTGAAAACAGAGGCATGTGCAGGGGGCGCTAGTGAGCAGCGACATATGAAGATGTCCAGTTGCGTTGCTCTGCAGAGATACATGATTTTTTCATTTAAATTACTAACTATCTGACCTTTCAGCGTTTTCTACCACCACGTAAGACATCACTACACGGGCTGGTATCAAGGGAAAGAGCTGATTTGCAATGTCTGGAGCAAAAGGCAACAAAAAGTCTGAGCCTGCTAAAGTCATGGATAGCTCCACTCCAAAGTCCCCAGATACAGCTAAGCTAATGGCTGCGATCAATAGCTCCAAACAATCTGTGGTGACCAAGATAGATACACTGGATGCAAAAGTTGAGTCCAAGTGCCAAACGCTCAACGACTCAATTGACAAACTTCGCAACCATTTCAAAGAGCAACTTGAAGATGTTCGGACTGAATTTGGTGTTAAGTTTGACCCACTAGCCGCTAGTTTTTCAGATCACCAGACCCGGCTAACCAGCCTCGAAGAAGCTACAGACACGTGGTGGACTTGGAGGAGGAAGTTCGTTGTTTAAAAGCAAGTGTAGCAGCCCTCACGGAGAAGACTGAGGACCTGGAAGGAAGACAACGCCGCTGTAATATATGCATACTCGGGGTAAGGGAGAAGTTTGAGACCGGCACGCGACCTGTTGCTTCTGTGGCTAAGTTACTGCAGGAAGTTTTGAGCCTGGATGCGGCTCCTTCACTGGACCGGGCGCACCGCGGTATGCAGTCTGGCGCCGGGGGAGGACAGAGACCCAGGCCGTTTATTGTCAAGTTTCACTACTTTCAAGAAACGCTGGAGGTGCTCCGCAAAGCGGCGAGGGCCGACCCTCTATTCTAAAACGGAGACAAAGTTCTCATCTTCCCGGATCTGCTGTTGCGAAGAGGAGGGGAACTTTCAGGGCGTCAGGGCGTGAGATACGGGATACTCTACCCAGCCCGGCTGAGGAGCTCTGGAGGAAAAGGTCTTTACTGACCCTGGCGCTGCCAAAGATTACATCATGAAGCATCTGGTGCAGAGCGATCAACAAGATGCCGGTTGAGCATATAAAGGTACTAAATTAATAGCAACGGCTCAGCCATGACTTTGAATACACCTTCACTGAACATTGATTTATAATGTGAATTGGTATATTTTGTATAATGCAATGTGAGGGTTGTTTTTCTTACTATATTTTGTCAGATAGACAGATTTTTCTAATTCTAGTTTGTCTCTGTTATGGGCAAGTTGTGTTTAACAGCAGAGGAGTAGAGAACAAAGTTTACATGTTTCAAACGAGCTCTTTTGGGGGGGAGGGTTTTGGTTGTTTCTCTCTCCGTGTTCTGGGGGAGAGGAGTCAACTTTTTTATTTTATTATTTTTTTTCAATTTTTTTTTTTCTTTGTATTATTATTTATTTACATATGTTTCTGGCCACAGGTTCTCATTTACATTTCTATCTCACTTTTCTATTGTGCACCCACCATGATTGCCCTTATCCAATGTATACATGTCTGCTCCCCCTAATTTAATGCACACCCCAGGGCCTCGCTCTACAACGTTTTTATCATGGAATGTAAAGGGGTTTAACAACTTGGTTAAGTGTAAAAGGGTATATGCACATCTACGGACCTTTTAACCCAGATGTTGTTTTTTTTTTACAAGAAACACATCTGCGCTCTGCTGTTATCACATAGTTTGTTTTCGCAGATGGGTCCGGTCAAGTGGTAATGGAGGGAAACAGGGGCAGATTTTTGACATTCAAATGTCTCTTATTCAGAAACTAGAGGGACTATTGAAATAAGTAAAGTATCAGAATGTAGGAAAGAGTTACACTCCAACAGGGTCAAGTTAAACCTGTGATATTCTTTCAAGTTGTTGACAAAAAATTTAAAAACTCATGTCGGTAACAGAGGGAATGAAATATGCAGCACTTTTTGGGCAATAAATACAAACAGTGATAACTCTTGGTTCTCACTTACATATCCTTAACAAACTTACATATTTGTATCCTTAACAAACTGGTTTGAATTTGTATTTCTTGATATAGAATTTGCTTCAATAAATTTTCTACCATATGGTACAAGATTAGGTTGAAAAACCTCTTACTTTTTGAGTAATGAGATTTTTTATTAAGAAAGGTCATGGTAACGGAGGGAAAAGTAACGGAGGGAAAATTGTTCAAGCAAGTAGAAGGTGCAGGATTTTACATAATTTGTCAGATTTTTTCTTCCGAATACTTTAATGTTACTTCAAAATGAAAGGAAACTTTCTATAAAATATGTCAGTCCTTCCAAGCAAAATTTTTATCATTTTAAATTTTTTTGGGGGAAAAATCATGTAACTTCATCAACAGTTCAAAGATCGAATAACACAAGATGTGATGAAATACATCAATTTATTTACATGATTAACTTTTCCTTAAGAACCAATATTTATATATATGATATATGCAAAAAGTATTAATCAAGAGTGATTATAAAGTTCATTCAAGTTCCAGTTCACGTCTCCATACTTGGAAACTACACTCTTAAAGTCACAGTCTGTAAGTCTCAATAGACCAGTCCTTGTTGACGACGACAGAGCGGGTGCACATGGTTAGCATGGCTAGGAGATGACTAGTAAATTCCCAATGTTTGTCATGTCCATTCAAACACTGTAAGTAAGTAAGTCTTTATTTATATAGCGCTTTTCACAGACATTTTTTTGTCACAAAGCTGCTTTACAGAGCATTACATTCAGCATTATAAATTCACTCTATAAGCTACTACTGTTGTAGTCACACAGAAGCGCAGCTGCCATGTCAATCGGCGCCAACAGTCCCACCGACCAACACTCACACACAGTGTGGGTGAAGTGTCTAGCCACTAGCACCAGTGCTAATTTTCACCTGTCAGGTTCATTGATTGGATTTAACTGACCTTGACTATCAACTGTTCTGGAGACCTGTAGCATGTTTTGGGTAGATGGGAGAAACCAGAGCAAACCCTCCAGACACAGGGAGAAACATGAACACACAGAAAGGTCCAGGCGACCCGGAGATCGAACCGTGCCGCCACTGTCAAGGTAATACAACAAACTGAATCAAAACAGCAAACTGCAAACTTGAAAAAGTAACAGAGGGAAAATTACCATTTTTTTAGACTTGTAAAACACAGGTTTTACCAGGTACTATCACCTAATAGTTTTAATTTTCATAAGTATACTACCTAGAGATGTAGATTAGTCAAAGATGAAGCTTGAAAGTCAACCTGAAGAGGATTTGCAGGTCTTTGAAATTTGGGAAGTAATTCTTGTTCACAGCCTAAGACTTGTACATGTGACATGGTCTGTTTAAAACGTATGTAGAACCAAAAATGGTACAGAAAAAAGGTCAACAGTTTCATAAACTAGAGTACATATGTATCTGTTGAATATATTTTTATATCAAATGCATTAACTTGAATTTTTGGCCTTGCTGTTTACTTCTGCTTGACTGGGCCCTAATGTATTTTGATTTTTGAGGTGGCGCTGTTAAGCCATTTTGCAACATACATTTTTGTGATCATCAAAAAAGAACAAAATCTAATTTTGTGTTGAATAATATTGACTTTTCATCAACGTTCAGGGGGTCAAAAATGGCCTCAATCGGGCTGGAAGAGTAATTGTAATAAAAATAAATAAAAAAAGAATAATAATGGATTTTTTTTTCTGCTACTCCTCTATTCATTCCCATGTGACGATATCTGACATTGTCACACCTGCACGGTTGGAGATAAAGGTCTGTCCTCACTGAGTTTTCTTTTCAGTATGATGTGGGGAATATGTGTGCCAAATTTCAGTGGTCTAGGACAAACTTTTTTTTTTTCATAACAGTTAACCAAAACCCATGGATTAAACCATGGATTATTATGGAAAATGTTGGGTGTTGCCATGGCAACCCAGATGTCCTCATTGGCATTTTTGTTCAGTATGGCAAGAAGGATGTCTGTGCCAAATTTCAATTGTCTATGACAAAATTGACTAAAATTGTGTCCCCATTCATTTCAAGGGGCGCTGTAGATGTATTTAAAAACTTGTAAAAGTTTCTATGGAGTCCATCTCTGCATGTCAGAGATACGCACATTTTTATACTTCTCAAAATGGCCAGTTTTTGCAGGTTAGTCATACATAATCTAAATTCATAATCTATAATTGTACATGGACCTAGGTTACTGTGGCTTTACTCTTACTACTTTAACTAAACACTGTCTCGTTTGGCTGCATCGTTATGCACACGTGCTCCACATATATTATATATTTACCACATCACATCTGGGAATTACACTGTTACTGGGACTGAGGAGGAAAATTTGGTTCATGTCGTCAGTTTGACTTCAACTTGATTTTTACTATCCACTGTCCTTGGCTCAGGTCTAATAATAAAAAAAATCCTATAATGGCAATAAGCCTCTGTAAAACATTTTTTGTCACAGTGCATTTCTATAAACGGACCGCCAGGCTAATGCCCAGAGAAAAGCTGCGTGGCATTGTGTGTGAAACTGGCTTAAGAGATATTTTTGGGGAAATTTTCTAAAACATTTGTTGAAATTTCACCATCACCAAACCCAAAGTCATATTCCAACTTGATCATCTTTACCTGGACTTGGGTTTAGTGTCTTTCAGCCAATTTTAAAGTGCAATGAAAATTGTGGTTGGAGATGTCCTAAGGATGACGGTGTCTGTTGTCATTCCCGGGTTTTGACTTCGTGTTGGCTTTTAGTTTGTAGCACACAAAAAGACCATAAACTTCAATTTTTTAAATTTAAGACACATAAAAACATACCCCATTGTAACTTGGCTTCAGTTTTCTCGAAAGTATCTGGAATGTATTTCTGGAAAGTACATGTAAAATTCAGGTTTTTTAATTGGTAATTATGGGGTTAAAATCCTGATGATGATTATTTTTTTTTAAATAAATGTTATAATTTAGTTGAGAGTAGGAATAAATCTTTGGATGTAGTAGAAAAAAGTATATAAAAATTAGGGGTGTCACATTATCGCGATTAATTAATTACAGCCATATTTAGCGCGTTATGTTTTTTAATCGCGTTAATCTCACTTTTAATCTCTAACTTTACTGATTCTGTATGCGAGATGCCTTACTATAAAATCCGTTTTTATGTGTTGAGCTCCTTGTGCTTGAATTGTTGGGGGTGGAACCATGGTCAGTCACACCCTGTTTGCAGGGCAAGGTGAGGAGCGGAGATAAAAGATAGGAGAGGAGACGTGACAATGGAGGAGCATTTGACAGTTGGACCAATGAACGGGAAATTTACATTTCACAAACGCCCCGACGGCACCATTAATAAGGGTAAAGTCATATGCCTTCTGTGTAAGAAGGAGTTTGCTTACCACCGAAGCAACTCAAGTTTAGCCCATCACATCAATGCAAAACACCCAGCCGCGAGTGTAGCCACGGCTAACGTTAGCAGCAAACACATTAGCAATTTAGCAAGCCAAAGCACAGCTCTTCGCCAAACTACACTGGAGGAAAACACCACGCGTTTGAGCAAGTCTCCTACCGACAGGCTGACGAATGTTCTTGCCAAGTGGATAGCGATGAACTGCAGGCCGATAAATATAGTGGAAGACGAAGGGTTATCAGAGGTGTTGCAAACTGCGTCCAATGACCCGTCATACAAGCCGCCGTGCAGGACTACAGTGACCACCAAAATCAGCAAGATGTACGACAGCGAAAAGAAAAATAAACTTGAGATTTTGGTGGAGGATTCGCCCAACTGTGTTGCTATAACCGGAGATCACTGGACCTCAGTTGGCAACCACAGCTATTTGGGGGTGACCGGACACTTTATTGATGGTGAGTGGAGCTTTAACTCATTTGCACTGACAGTCATGAAAACAGACACCAGGCACTTCGCTGATAAATGCGCCGAACAGTTCCTCAAGGTGGCGAATGCCTGGGGAATTGAAAACAAGATATCCACCATCGGTACAAACAGCGCAGCAAATATGCTGGCTGCTATGAGAGCGCTTCCATACGAGCACATCGCCTGCAATGCTCACATTCTCCAGAGGACCATCACGGTCTGCCTCGACTGCAGTGGGTTTGTCGGTGTACTGGCAAAGTGCCGCAAGATTGTTGGCCATTTCAGACAAAGCCCTGCGAGTACCACAGAACTTAACAAGCAACAAGTAGCACTTGGAAAAAAAGAGCGAACAACTTATACAAGATGTACTGACCAGGTGGAATTCGACACTCGCAATGGTCTCACGCCTCCTACACAACCGAGAGGCTGTCCAGGCTACGCTGGACCAACAGAACAACCACAGATTGGTAATGCTAACCGAAGCTGAGTGGGGAAAACTGCAGAAGTTAGAGCTCCTGCTTGAACCATGCAGGTAAGCTCAAATAAACATCTGTCCATTTTAATGATATGAACTGCTGTCATATGTGTAATCTCAAAAAGAATGAACATTAGATAGTAACTTTTAAGGACAATTAAATTGGAAATCAGTTGCACTTTAAATATACAGCTAGGTTTATTAGTAAACTTGTCCACCTCTGTAGATATGTGACAGAGCTGCTGGGTGGTGAGGCCTATGTCTCTTGCTCTGTAGTGCTGCCTGCTTTTCGCCATCTGGACCGTATCATGGACATCACTGATGATGATCCAGCCTACGTGGTGAAGTTCAAGAATGCCTTCCAGAAGGACCTGGCAGCACGGCAAGCTAATGCCAACAAGACATGGTTGGAGGTCGCCACAGCATTGGATCCACGTTTCAAGGATTTGAAATGTCTTCCAAAACAAAAGAGAGAACAGGTAAAGACTATAAGGATAAGATGGACTAATGAGTCCAATTTATAATTGAATCAAACTTTATTTATAAGCAACAGAAAGTGCTTCATTAAATGAAATAAAATAAAGGCACTTAGTAATAATGACAATCATTCATTCATCCATTCATTTATTCAGGTGTGGACCAGTCTGGAGGACATGCTTCACACAGCAGAGTCCAGAAGAGCAACTACTCTCCAGCCCTACACAGAGGATGATGAACCAGCTCAGAAGAAGAGGAGGAGTGCACTCCTGCTGGGGTCCGACTCTGACTCAGAAGATGGAATGGAGTTTGGAGAGCTGCAGCGCTACAGAGCAGAGCCCAGCATCAGTATGGAGGACTGTCCCCTACAGTGGTGGTATGTTCATTCAGGAGCCTATGAAAAGCTGTCAGTCCTAGCACGCAAGTACCTGGCCTCCCCGGCAACCTCCATACCCTGTGAGAGACTGTTTAGCCTCGCAGGTCACATAGTGCAAAAGAAAAGGGCAGCCTTGCTCCCAGAAAATGTGACCAAGCTGGTCTGTCTCAGTGACTGGCTGAAGAAGTAAGAGGCATGATGTCAGCATAGCTGCTCTGTCCTCTGTAGCCTACTAGAAGTGACTGCTTGATGTTATATCAGCAGTTTATTTTGTGTTACACAATGTTACTTTTGATGTGTTAACTTACAGCACTGTGATGTGTTTGTTTTAATTTATTTTTTTATTATCTGAAGCAGAGGAAAAGCACCAAGTTCAGGGTTGTAGTGTTTTTGCTGTTTTTTGATAACTTACAACACTTTATAATGTGGACCTGATGTTTTATTTTATTTGTATTTTCTAATGATTTACAGTTTGTCAAAAGAACACAGCAGAATGTAAATGGTTCATAAAAAAAATAAATGACTTTATGAAGTATTTTTTTGTTATATATCAGTCTTTTGATCTGCCACAATAATGTAATAATGAATTTAAATGAAAATACCTGAAATTGAAGGCTTTTCTCAGCAATTTTTAGGTGAGATTAAAAAGCGATTAATTAGATTAATTAATTACAGATCATAATTAATTAATCGCTCAATTTTTTTAATCGCATGACAGCACTAATAAAAATATTTATCTATCTTCAGCTGTTTATTTGAGTGGACATTTATGTTCTTGGGGTTATTATAAGTTTGACTTTTTTCAGACAAAGTTGAAGCTTCCTAGGATAGCGGTTCCCAAACTGTACTCGTACTGCCAGGAGTAGACGGAGTGCCACAGGGGGAACATGAGGACATTTTTAGGGACTATATTTGTGCTTATGTTTAGGTCTGTCTGTTTTTACTCCGGACCACCAGTGTGCATCTATGTCCTGTTATAACTGCTGGACGTCTCACTGAGCCTCGCTATGACACTGATCACATCTGAATAAAATGTGTTCATAAAAAAGAAAAATCGTGGGCATAATCGTGCAGTCGTGACTCGTGTTGTGAGCACGTTCAGTGTTCAGCCTCATGTGAACACATGACGCTCTATCATGTGATCTTATTCTGCCACTAAAACTCTAAACTAAAACTAAAACAGAACAAAACCCAGGTTACTTAACTAGGTCACTAACTCAGTCCATGTCTGGCTTCTCACCTTTTAAAGTAAAATAATGGCTGTGCTCAGAGTTTGTGACTTTACAAACTCTAACTGTGCTTTAAATTATTATTTATCATCAAGAGATATACATTTTTCCACAACTTTCAAAAAAAGAAAAAAAGAAAAAGAAGTATTAATTTTGAAAGGTTGCTGAGTGCTGATCATCTAAGTGGTAACTAATGCCCACAAGACCATTTGGCTTTTTGTATAGAAATTTCTTTATAAAATTTAGATTTATTAGTTAATTTATGTTTAGTTTATGTGTGTGTTGCTGCTCCAGGCTTTGTACTTCAGTTTAAACTGTTGTCAGATAAAACATGGTCACGCACCTTCGATGTGAGCTCCAGTTCTTCGTTGTTCTTTGTGAATTGTTCTAAGAAAATAAAACAAAAAAACATTTCGATTATTGTTGAACATAAAATATTTATATATTATCTGTTTTTAAGAGTCACCTGTGTCCGGGCCTCTTGGTTCTGGTTCTCTCTGTTCTGGTCCTTCCCTCTGGGGTCTCCAGTGGTACTCTGGATCATTCTCTGAAACCATGACATCTATCTTTTCCAGAAGAGATGATATCTCTGCTGCATCTTTAAAACTTTTGGAGCAAATGTGAATTCTCTGTGCAGCACAACTATAAAAGTCTTCCAGTCTTCCTTCACATTGTTCGTTGGACTCATGAGTGACTATTGTGATTAAATAGTCAAGAGCTGCTTCCCCAAAAGAAGACTTGAGCCACTGCACACAGGACTCATACTGGCTGACGTGGTGTCTGTGAGGGAGCAGCAGGAGAAAGGCAGAGACGCCTTCATCTGGTGGAAAGTGGTCGGGTTTTTTGAGATCGAGGAAATCATAAACCCTGAAGACTCGACCACACAGATCATACAGCAGAGACGAATATGGTTTATTCTCTTTGTCTGAGCCCAGTAAGAGATTTGGACCAGACTCAACAGCATCAGGATCACCAAATATGACAAATGTCCGCTCAGGGATCACTGGAACAAAAGAACCGTATTTAAATATTAAAAGTTTTATTGCAAATCCATTTACTTAACAAATAAGTGCATTTGAAGAAATTGCTGCTACTTTTCTTTACCTTTATCTTCAGAAGTTACTTGGTCCATCTCACATTTCTCCATGGGGTCGTCTTTTTCCTTAAATAACATTACATTACCATGAGTTATTTCAAAATAGCATTTAGTTTAGGACACAAGATTATTATGCAGTTATATAATATATAATATACAGTAAATCATTATAACAATTTCTAGAATTATATTTACTGCAAAGCTTTGTTTGTGGCTTTGTAATGATAAATCTTACCCCTATTGTATGGTCTGCTTCTTTCCCCTTTATGTGTACTGAAAAAAACAACACAAAACAAAAAACAATCAAATATCTGTTTCTCATAAGTGATCTGGAAAGTTACAAGACTCAAAGATTGAAATGTGTCTTATTTCATAAGAGTTTATTTAGTCCTTTGTCCCATACTGTGTGAGAGAAAAAGGGGGAAAAAACAAACAAACAAACAAAAAAGTGATTAGGGGCAAAGTGATGGATATTGAATTACTTGTAGTTTACTTAAGTCTTTTATCATTTCATGTATTCATATAAAAATAGAGGATTTAAAGGGCACTAAGTAATTTTGAGGATAATCTTAAAATACTTACTTATTCCCTTCAACACAAATGTGTTTTGGGTTTATTTTTGGTAGTATTTATTCAGTGCAGACATATACCTCATAATAACTTTGTTCATAATTGCATTATTTTTTTTTTTTTTTCTTGACCAGAAAAACATTTTTTCTATTAGACTGCATAACTCAAAGTCATGTGGTGTCCAGCACCCAGTGGCTCCAGACCAGGGAGTGTGTGCTCAGGTAAAAACCTGTGTCCTCGATGGTCCTGGGCTGTTTATTGGCCCGAGCCAGTAACGAAGTAACTGGCAACGGCTATTGTTCTTTCGCCGGTTTCTTACGCTCTATTATTGGCCCGAGCCACTTACAAAGTTAGGGGCGAGGGGTATTGTTCTTCGTCAGTTTCATTTTGTTTTTTTCTTCCCCACATTGAATCGCATTTTTGACCCCCTGAACATGGACGAAAAGTCCCCAATGGGTATCAGATCGACCGGCGAAAAAAGTCAATCATTGTGCACCCCTATGATGAACAGGAAGTCGGCCATATTGGATCAAAAATTCGCCGCCGTTTTGACTTGGGTGTCTACAAAAACATTCAAGTCCCCGGGGTTTGGTCCAAATGAGCTCAGATTTGAAATGTCACATCTAGAGACATATAAACTCACAAAAATCATCAGAAGGATTTTTGATACTTGGTTCGCCCGTAGCACGCCGCCGAAAAACGCCTTCATTTCCTGTTTTTTCAGTGACCTGTCACAGCCACAGGCATTGTCCTAGAGAACTCAAATTCAAATCAGAATTGTGTGATCCAGACCTGAATGTAATGAAATATGAAATCTAATAAAAGTGAACTCTATAGTGCCCCCTAGCATAGACATCAACATTATCGGATTTGGACCAAATTCGGGAATTAAATCCTATGCATGATTACAAGCAAAACAGTGTATTACGGACAAGGTGCATTTTCCACCATTGGTCAGCAGGGGCGCAAAGACTTCCCCAAAAAATAGTTAAAAAATTATTACATACACATGTTTAATCGGATTGTGCTGAAATTTGAATCACTAAGGCATGACCACGGCTTGAATATAATACACTATAAAACATATGAAAAGTGAACTCTATAGCGCCCCCTAGCATAGACATGACATGTCAACATTGTTGGATTTGTACCAAATTCAGGGAATAAGTTCTATGCATGATTATGAGCAAAAAAATAAATAACGGACATGTTGCATTTTCCACTGTTGAACAGCAGGGGCACAAAGACTCTTAAAAATATTTAAAGGTGCATTATGTAATGTGTCTAATGGACGAGCTGGGGCGGATGTTGGGAAGAGAGGGTGGCGTGTCGAGGAGGTCGCGAGTCCCCAGCGGTTGCGTGGGAGGGGAGTGCGCGCCGGGGCGAGGGCCACCATCGCCGCGCGCGGCTTTAATTGTGTTTTGTTTCTATAAACGTAAACAAATGAACACAAATGTATGTGTCTGTTCTGAATGTGCAGCATGTATCTAAAGTCTACAGAAGAAGACACAAGGAGAGAAGACTTCTGCTTCAGATCTGACTGAAGTAGAAATAATAATAATTACATATGGGTACTTGTTGTTTGTGGGTATAACTTTTTTTTTTTTTTCCCTGCAGTGTTACACAGCTTTATAACAAAATATGAACATATATTCAAAAACAAATCAGTTCTTCAGTGACAATGGCTAACTGAAGGGGGTACAATCCTGATCTTGAAGGAAGGTCTCTCCACAACATGTCCTCAAAGCCCAGCAACATCCCCAGTCGAGGTCATCAGCTCTTCGTCTGCACTGTAAACAGTGTTGGTGAAGCACTGCTTTCCCCTCCTTAAGCTTCGGACAGTTTGCCAGAATTTCTTTGAGGCCCGATAGCCCTCCTCAACAGCCTCTCCAAACTCTTCCCAGCTCCGAGTTTTTGCCTCTGGGACTGTCAAGTCAAAAAGCCCAGCCCCTCTACTCCAAGTCTCACCTCTCCTCTCTCCTCTCCTCCGCTCCCCTTCTTTATTAGTTGATTGAAGTAATTTTTAGACTGGCCAGTAGATGGCAGCAAAAAAAAAAAACAAAAAACAAAAAACAGGTGTGTCTCAATCATTTAATTAGGCTCAGGTGCGTAAACCAAACCAAACAAGGAATGTGAGTGAAAACAGAGACACACCAGTGAGGAAATTAACCTGAAACATTAGTTTTTTAAGTTCAGTTAAAATAGGAAATGGTGTGAGATCAAATTTAAAGTACCACTAATAAAAAAAATAATAAAATATATATATATATATATATATAAAATATATAATATAAAAATTGTGAACTACGAACGTGAACTATTCACTTTGAACAAGTGTGAACTGAACTTTGAACTAGTTCATGAAAAGTGTGAACTTGCACAACACTGCCTGTTACCAGGGTGAACTCTAACACACGGCGGCTGAGCTGTGGGGCAATGAGCAGGCCCACACCAGCTCACCGCTGCTCCTCACAAGCAATGCCAGAGAAATGGAGAGTTTTTTTCAGAAAGTCTGTTGGAAAATTTTATAAGAAATTTACTTCCAGACCCTGGGGGTGGGCTGTCACTTTTGAACTCCATTAATAATACAGAACAAAGGCCTAAATACCCTTATTAAATAATCACTGCCTGTGTTTTATTTTTTGGCAGAGGGGGTCTTATATTGGTATAATCATATTATAATAAATATTATAATCGTATGTTATATGCAAAACCAATTAATGAGTTAAAAAGTAGAGTATAACGCACTTTTATTGGAAATGTAAATGAAAGAGCCAAACATTTGTTGTGCAAACAGCATTTCTTTCACTGTGAGTAATAAACACGACACTAGTAATAATTTCTAGATCAGTGTTATAAACTTGGTCTGATATTTCTTGGGAAACAAAGGGTTAATATAATGGAATGGAAATGGACCAATCACATTTTTTCTTTCAGTGGCATCTGGGTAAATCAGTTACTCCAGCACTGAACTAAAAAAACAAGCTCAGCTCAGGGCGCACGGCTGGTCCGGCCAGAGCCGGAGCCCGCGGCCGGAGCCGGAGCCGGAGCCGGAGCCGGAGCCGGAGCCGGGAGCCGGACCTGCGGCTGAACCTGCGGCTGAACCTGCGGCTGAATGCGGCTGAACCTGAGGCTCTTGGAGGCTCGGACTCGTTGCATCTCACGTGATCAGAAAAAAGTTTAAAAAAGTGTAAAGAAAAGACATCAAACTTAAAGAAACGCTTGCGGTGGACTTTTTCAAAATAAAAGCCAGTGAGAAACACGTTTACAGTAAAATAAATAATAAAAACTGCGTTAACGGCGTTAAAATAATTGTCAGCGTTAATGACTTAATTAGTTAACTCAAAGTTAACGCATTAACGTGCCTGGCCCTAATATATATTATATATATATATATATATATATATATATATATATATTATATATATATATATATATATATATATATATATATATATATATATATATATATATAGTATTATGACCTTACCCTACCTAAACCCAACAGGAAATCGGCCACATTGATCCAAACCTGTTTTTTTGAAAAATCATACTTCTTGTATCTTCATGTTAGATTTTCATTCAAAAGGCTTGAAAATTGGTCAGAATAACACAGATGCATGTGCAATCACAGATTATAATTTAGATTTTGTATTTTGTATAGTATTATCACAGTAATAATATTTTAAAACAGAAGATTTTTTGTTCTTATGAGTGCTGATGACAATGCTGATTTGTTCTTCCAAACGAACATTTTCGGTTAAGAAAACATTTAGTAAATGCCAAAAATGTTTGTAAAAAAGCCCTTAAGTACAAATGTGTTCATAAAAATGCTTCATGAATGAGGCCAAATATTACTAATTGTGAAATGACAAATAGAAGTATATTTTTTCAAACTCACCTTTGTCTTAGGTCCTTCTGCTGCCGTGCCACTCTTCTCTCCTCCTGTTTGCTGCATGTGGAAAAGTGTTTAAGGCTTTAAATGATCTACAGGGGCCTGCAGAAAGCAAAGCCACGCCTCATACATGTTGACCGCTTGGATCAGAAAGTACGTGATTTATCAGAAGTCAAAACCTAAATACAAGTTTACAAACTTAAAAATTATTCTTAAAAAAATAATTGCTATAGAATTTTGGTCAGTGGCAAGTGGGGGTAGAATATTTTGAGAGTAAGAGAGATGTGAAACACATTTATAAATGAATTTCAGGATTCTTTTTTAATTAAGTCATCTTATAGTCTGTTTAATTTTATATTCAGGCCTTATCATTTGCTGTTATGGATTATATTATAATCTAATATTCTCAATTTATCTGTGGCGTGCTTCTGATTTAAATCTTTGGAATCGCAAAAACAAAACAAAAAAAAAACTTTTTTTTTTTGTTTTTGTTAAGCACATCAAATATGCACCGTATTTGGACATCAAGGAACATTTTTTGATCATCATCATCATCATCATTATTTATTTTTTCATTTGTTTATTTTTTTTTTACTGTTTTAGGCTCATTCAAAATTTTTACTTGAGTAAAAGGGGATTCATTTTTTGTGCATTTTTCTTGGTAAAGGTCAATAATTGACTCATTCGTTTTTGTGCATTGGTAGATTTTGTGTCATGTGAAAGACTCACGTTTATCGTTAAGCAGATCATAAGTGCACTGAATCTGGACATGCATTGCAAATTTTATTCACTGTATATTTAACTTTCTCCCTAAAACAACACACAGAGGCTAAACATGTGCTGACAGTGACCAAAATCACTCTGCATGTTTGTTAGTGTGTGTGTGCATGTGAGCACATGCATGTGCATGTTTGTGCACGTGTGAGTGTGTGCACATACATGTGTGTGCATGTACATTAGACAATAGAATAATTCACAAAAAAAATCTTTAAAAAAATGAGAATAAATTAGCATTTTGAAGCTCTTTTACACGAGGTGACCAGAGAGGCTGTATGTGGTGTAACCCTGTTTCTCTGAGGTCACCACACTCTGTGACTGCTCCTCTGTGTCTGGGATGGACCTGCACTGGACCTGCACTGGACCTGCACTGGACCTGCACTGGACCTGCACTGGACCTGCACTGGACCTGCACTGGACCTGCACTGGACCTGCACTGGACCTGCACTGGACCTGCACTGGACCTGCACTGGACCTGCACTGGACCTGCTGTGTGAAGAGCAGCAAACACCAGAGCTGCAGCACAGGATGTGTGACGTTCATTTGGTTTCAAGAACATCTCTTTTTGTTCATAGATGAAGCTCGTCCAAATAACAAAAGGCATTCTGTGCAGTGCACTGGGGTGGTCACAAATCTGATTAAGGTTTAAAAAATATGATTTATATTTTGGGAGCTTTACATGACTTTAATTTGACTTCATGTGTGTTCTAAAGCTGGGGTTCTTAACCTTTTCAGTCTTGGGGCCCAACTTTTTCTGAACAAAGTAACCTGGGGCCCGATCTCATATTAAATGTATTATATTGTACTGATTGTGGGGCCCCCAAGGAGGTGGTCCCAGACCAATTCTGGTTAAGAATCACAGGTCTCTAGTGTGTGTTACGCAGTATTTCCTCAATACACATTGGTGAAGATAGAATTTTCCTTTGTGTGGCTGTGGACACCAGAGAAAAAAAAAGAGTGGTCTCTCAAATTCTTCTGGAGGTCAGTGCATACTTTACTTTGTCCTTTTGACAAGCACAGATCCATTCTTTTTGGTGTTAAAGAATATACCACAAATGATTCCAAAACACACATCCTCCTCACACATCCTGCACAAAGATGCACATTTACAGATCAGAACAAGGCAGTTACAGTGCTGGTTGACAAAAAGAAGTGTAACATACGGAGTATAACATAACACCCTTATCACTCACTTCTGTACTGTAAGAATACGATGTTTTATTGTATTTTCTTAAATTTGAGAATACTTGTTCACTGCTGCTCCCCAAGACTGTTCCACAGTTTGACCCCACACAAATACTTTTCCTTGGAGTTCAGACGGTGTTTAAATTAAACGTGATTTACAATTGATAAAATTACTTCTGCCGCATTCTCTGCTGTGTTTATGCACATGCACAGAACACGAGCGTTTGCACATTTGAGTAGCCCTGTCAAGATAACACATTTTGTCGGACGATATATCGCAATATACTGTGATAAATGATAATATTGAGACTACAGTACCACTGACACAAAAACAGTGTAGAAGGATCAGAGGGTTGGTGGTTCAAATCTCGCTCTTAACATAAAAAAACAAACAAAAACATCACCGGTTGAGTGGTCAAATCCTCTGATTTGACCACTCAACCGGAGTTGATCCATCTCCCACAGATGATTGCTGTCGTTGTGTCCTTGGGCAAGATACTTAACCCACCTCGTCCCCAGGGTCTGTGTACTCTTGTGTGTGAATGGGTGAGTGGTTCCTTAATTAATGTACGACTCTTTGAATGCCTTGAAGGTGGAAAAGCACTGCATAAAACTGTGACCATTTAGCAAGTTAACAGAGGCATTATCGAGACATGTTTTATTGTGTAGATAATAATAATACAATCAGATTACCACAACAATATTGTGCTCATAATTTTGTTCTTTTGTCATTTGAACGCAGCCTATTTGAACTTTTACTCTTTGTGCTCTTCTGCAGTGCCGTCCTTCTGGGGTTTGGTCAACTCGGCGTGGAACCTGTGCGCCATCGGAAAGAGGCAGTCCCCCATCGACGTGGAGACCAGTCACATGATCTTTGACCCCTACCTGACCCCGATCAAGGTCAACACTGGAGGACGCAAGGTAAGACCTGCTGTGTGCTCATGGAAACTCATCTGGCCTGACACGAGCTGTGTGTCTGTTGTCAAGGTAGAAGAGAAAACGATTGGAGCACTTCTGTCTGTTTGGCTTAACATTGTTTTGGACTGACTGTTTCCAAGTGTGAATTGTATGAAAATGAATGCAGTGGATTTAAAAAAAAAATTGTGATTAGGCTGACAAGGGTTAAACACAAGATTTTACATGTTTGTTTTGAAGTAACAGTATCTTCACCAATAACAACATATTAAGATATTTAATATGTTTCAGTTTTGCTCTGAGTCTACCTCTTTGCTCTCCATGCCAAGTCACTCCCCCTACAGAGCGCAATCACACTCTGATATGCAAGTATTTCGTTAATGAATCTATTTGCACATCGCATCAATTTTGTGAAGCTGCCCAGGCTTTTCAAAGGCTTTTCAAAGACTTCACACAAACGTAGAACGGGCAGAGACTGTTATCAGTCTAAATGCTGGAAGCTCAAAATAACTTCATGAATATTTAGTGCAGCTCTGTCAACACAAACAACGAAAGTTTCAGACACTTACCAGCCATGTTTCAGCCGTTGGAAGATTTATTAGAGTCTATTATATTTGACTTGTATGCTAATCACAAATGTTAATCATTCATTGGCATTTAATGAATATCTCACTGCACAGAATCCAAACTGTGATTTTAAATGCAACTGTACTTTTGTACAATGTCATTTGTTATTGTTTGTAAATATCAGACCAGATCTGACAGTGCAGATCAGGACTGGGGGATGTTCTATCAAAGTGGTTTAACAAATCCAGGCTGATCCTGAAATCCTGAGCTGAATCTAGCTCCATCTTTAGCTTAAGCCTCAAGTCGTTCCATGACAGAAATAAGCCTGGATCTAAGCTAATTCAGACCTGGAGTTTAAGCTGCACTTGGTGCTCTTGGTGACTCTGGGCCAGAGCAATGGAGCAAGATCTGACTAAAGGAGAGAAGAACCACAGCGCTCACCCGCAGAGTTTGATTTGGACCACAGAACTTTCTGGTCATTCTGATCTGAGGAGCGAGAGGAAAGACATGACTCCCCCCTCCTCTCCTGTTCGCTCTACGCCTCTCCTGATCGCTTCATGGATAGAGAGGCTGGCTGCGTACTGTGGAGCCCGGCCCGGGAATGAAGTTGCCTGACTCTTCCCGATGTGCAGTAGTACGTGCAGAGCTTAAATTCCGCTGTGTGTAAAAGTAAAGCTGTAACAGAACTCTAATGTAGCCTAGAAGAAATGATAAAATCTGCACAAAGGTGTTTGCAGTTTGGCAGGGAGCAAGACACGAGGGAATGAAAAGAGAGAGACGTGATGAAGGAGCAAAGAGACAGAACCCACAGTCCAAGAGTCCAAACCAGCGTCTGCACTGCCCCTCACAACACACACGTGCAACATGATTTGAATGAAACTATGGCCATCGGCTTTTATATGGTTTGTGCCTTTGTGAGTGAAGCGTCCACACACCTGTGCCCCCCTGTCCACGCGCACGTGTGCGCCGTGTGCCCTGTCCGCGCGCACGTGTGCCCC
The DNA here is from genome assembly GCF_026225935.1 of Boleophthalmus pectinirostris. NCBI lineage: Eukaryota > Metazoa > Chordata > Actinopteri > Gobiiformes > Gobiidae > Boleophthalmus > Boleophthalmus pectinirostris. Next base: position 33,483,267 of record NW_026571115.1, on the reverse strand, counting down.
TGTCCACGCGCACGTGTGCCCTGTCCACGCGCACGTGTGCCCCTGTCCACCACGCACGTGTGCCCCTGTGTGTGATGAACGGGCTGAAACTTTTGACCAAACTGTTTCTTTAGACATTTTTGGAGACAAAGCTAAAATAATCTTGACACTTAGTCTGGTCCCGACCAGAGATTTGTTTTCAGTTGCTTATTACTGCTGCAACTCAGCGCCACCTCTGGTCAGTCACTTTGGTGGAACTGAACTGAGGCTTTGATAAAGCCTGGACTGGCCAAATAAGCCAGACTTTGGGTTTAGCTCGCTTCATGGAATACCCCCCACTCGCATATTTGAACTGTTTATGCAGATTTACTTTATGGAGAAGCATGGCCGCTGGTGGCCTAAAGGTCACGTGTCACCCCTTCTTTATCTCCTTGGGTTTTATTTTGACTAGTAAATGAAGACTTGTACATTTTTGCTTTAATTTATCTGAACTTAGATTTAAAAAAAGCCAAAAAGTCTGTTAAATTATCACAATGATATCGTTATCACAATACAAAACTTAAATATTGTGTATTTTTTCTGATATGGTGTCGCCCTAGAGTTGAATCCCTCATAAATCCTGTATTTCTGTTTTCATCTTTGAACATTTGATCAGAACGCCCCGGTAATGACTGCACCTGTCACACTCCTGAACGATCCTCACACACTCACACACACGGGCCCATCTGATATGAACTGTTTATGACCCGCTGCTCTGATCAAAATTAAGATTCATTTTTCCACTGCACATTTCCATCAGAATTCCATTAGGCGCAGTGTGTGTGTGTGTCTGTGTCTGTGTGTGTGTGTGTGTGTGTGTGTGTGTGTGTGTGTCTCTGTGTCTCTGTGTGTGTGTGTGTGTGTGTGTGTGTCTCTGTGTGTGTGTGTGTGTGTGTGTGTGTGTGTGTGTCTGTGTGTGTGTTTGTAGGAGCCCTGATAATAAGCCCTTCAAAGATAAAGCAGTTTTTATCAGATGAGAGAGAGAGACAGGTGCTTTCATCCGAGCAAACAACAGAATAATCAGGATAATGTCACAGGTTCAGACAGGCCTTGGACAACACACGGGTTTGGCACAAAAAAAACACAGTCCCTTTGTACATTTAAACAAATATACAGTATATACGCTATTATTATGATGACTGACCTCTTTAACTGTCGAATGTCAACTAACCTACAGTGGTTGTATAAGTGTCAAATTTCTCAGGCAAATGTGGTGTTTCAGATTTAGAATTTCAACCGAAGAGCCAATCCGGAGCGAGGCTGTTGAAGGAAATGTTCCTTCCTGCCTGCACCACACACATGCTCACTTCCTGTATGAGAGAGATAAAGAGTGAGAGAAAGCAAGAGAGAGAGAGAGAGAGAGAGAGAGACGCATGCTTTCATCCAAAAAAACAAAAACAAAAAACAAAAACAAAAAAACAAACAAACAAAAAAATAGGTGCAGGAACAGGACATGAGGACAATGCTGCAGGGACAGACATGGGTAATGAAAAAAAACACACTGCCAGTCAAACGTTTGGACACACTCTCTTATTCCATGTTTTGTTTTGTTTGTTTTGTTTGTTTTGTTTGTTTTGTTTGTTTTGTTTGTTTTGTTTGTTTTGTTTGTTTTGTTTCTCGAGCTCTCTGACTCTCTGGCTCTGACTGTTTGGCTCTCTGACTCAGACTCTCTGACTCTCTAGTTCTGACTCTCTAGCTCTCTATCTCTCTGGCTCTTACTCTCTGGCTCTGACTCTCTGGCTCAGACTCTCTGTCTCTCTGGCTCTGACTCTCTAGCTCTGACTCTCTAGCTCTCACTCTCTGGCTCTCTAGCTCTTTTATTCTCTAGCTGTCTGACTCTCTGGCTCTCTAGCTCTCTGACTCTCTGGCGCTGACTCTCTGGTTTTCTGTCTCTCTGGCTCTGACTCTCTGGCTCTCTGTCTCTCTGGCTCTTACTCTCTAGTTCTGACTCTCTAGCTCTGACTCTCTGACTCTGGCTCAGACTCTCTGACTATCTGACTCAGACTCTCTGACTCTCTGTCTCTCTGGCTCTGACTCTCTGTCTCTCTGGCTCTCTGGCTCTTACTCTCTAGTTCTGACTCTCTAGCTCTGACTCTCTGACTCTGGCTCAGTCTCTCTGACTCTCTGGCTCTGACTCTCTGGCTCTCTGTCTCTCTGGCTCTGACTCTCTAGTTCTGACTCTCTAGCTCTGACTCTCTGGCTCTCTAGCTCAGACTGTCTGACTCTAGTTATGACTCTCTGGCTTTCTGACTCTCTAGCTCAGACTGTCTGACTCTAGTTCTGACTCACTGGCTCTCTGGCTCTTACTCTCTGGCTCTTACTCTCTGGCTCTGACTCTCTGGCTCTGACTCTCTGGCTCTAACTCTCTAGCTCTGACTCTCTAGTTCTGACTCTCTGGCTCTCTAGCTCTGACTCTCTGGCTCTCACTCTCTGACTCTCTAGTTCTGACTCTCTGGCTCTCTAGCTCTGACTCTCTGGCTCTGACTCTCTGACTCTCTAGTTCTGACTCTCTGCTCTGACTCTCTAGCTCTCTAGCTCTGACTCTCTGGCTCTGACTCTCTGGCTCTGACTCTCTGGCTCTCTCTCTGACTCTCTGGCTCTGACTCTCTCTCTGACTGCTCTGCTCTGCTCTCTGGCTCTGCTCTCTGACTCTCTAGCTCTGACTTTGACTCTCTAGCTCTCACTCTCTGACTCTCTCTGACTCTCTGGCTCTCTAGCTCTGACTCTCTGGCTCTGACTCTCTGACTCTGACTCTCTGACTCTGACTCTCTGGCTCAGACTCTCTGACTCTCTAGCTCTGACTCTCTGCTCTGCTCTCTGGCTCTGACTCTCTGGCTCTCTGACTCTCTAGCTCTGACTCTCTGACTCTCTGACTCTCTGGCTCTGACTCTCTGGCTCTGACTCTCTAGCTCTCTAGCTCTGACTTCTCTGGCTCTGATTCTCTGGCTCTGAAGCTCTGGCTCTCTGACTCTCTACTCTCTCTGACTCTCTAGTCTCTGACTCTTTGGGGCTCTGACTCTCTGACTCTCTGACTCTCTAGCTCTCTGAGCTCTCTGCTCTGACTCTTCTCTCTTCTGATCTCTGGCTCTGCTCTGGCTCTCTGGCTTTCTGACTCTCTAGCTTCTGACTCTGATCTCTCTGACTCTGACTCTCTAGCTCTGACTCTCTGGCTCTGACTCTCTGACTCTCTGGCTCTGACTCTCTGACTCTGACTCTCTAGCTCTGACTCTCTGGCTCTGACTCTCTGGTTCTGACTCTCTAGTTCTGACTCTCTAGCTCTGACTCTCTGGCTCTCTAGCTCAGACTGTCTGACTCTAGTTCTGACTCACTGGCTCTCTGGCTCTTACTCTCTGGCTCTGACTCTCTGGCTCTGACTCTAACTCTCTAGCTCTGACTCTAACTCTCTAGCTCTGGCTCTGACTCTCTAGGTCTGACTCTGACTCTCTAGCTCTCTGACTCTCTGGCTCTCTAGCTCTCTAGACTCTCTAGCTCTGACTCTCTAGCTCTGACTCTCTAGCTCTGACTCTGACTCTCTAGCTCTGACTCTCTGGCTCTGGTGCTCTGGCTCTCTGACTCTGACTCTCTGGCTCTGGCTCTCTGGCTCTCTGGCTCTGACTCTCTGGTCTCTGACTCTCTGGCTCTGACTCTCTAGCTCTCTAGCTCTGACTCTCTGGCTCTGACTCTCTGCTCTGCTCTCTCTCTGGACTCTCTCTCTGACTCTCTGGCTCTGACTCTGGCTTCTGCTCTCTCTCTCTGGCTCTGACTCTCTGCTCTGACTTCTGACTCTCTAGCTCTCACTCTCTGACTCTCTGTTCTGACTCTCTCTCTCTGAGCTCTCTCTGGCTCTCTGCTCTGACTCTCTCTCTGGACTCTCTGACTCTCTGACTCTCTCTCTGGCTCAGACTCTCTGACTCTCTGACTCTCTGACTCTCTCTCTCTGGGCTCTGGCTCTCTGTCTCCGACTCTCTAGTTCTGACTCTCTGGCTCTGACTCTCTAGTCTAGCTCTGACTCTCTGGCTCTGACTCTCTCTGCTCTGACTCTCTGACTCTGACTCTCTAGCTCTCTGACTCTCTAGCTTCTGACTCTCTGACTCTGACTCTGGCTCTGACTCTCTGCTCTGACTCTCTGCTCTGTCTCTCTGGCTCTCTCTGCTCTCTCTCTGCTCTGACTCTCTCTCTGCTCTGACTCTGACTCTCTGACTCTCTCTCTCTCTGACTCTCTAGTCTCTTGACTCTCTAGCTCTGACTCTCGGCTCTCTCTCAGACTCTCTCTAGTTCTGACTCTCTGGCTCTTGACTCTCTGGCTCTGACTCTCTGGACTCTCTGACTCTAACTCTCTGGCTCTGACTCTCTCTTCTCTGACTCTCTGGCTCTGACTCTCTACTCTGACTCTCTCTCTGACTCTCTGCTCTCTGCTCTCTAGCTCTCTGACTCTCTCTCTGACTCTAGCTCTGACTCTCTGCTCTGACTCTGACTCTCTCTCGACTCTCTCTCTGGCTCTCTGCTCTCTGCTCTGACTCTCTGGCTCTCTGACTCTCTCTCTGACTCTCTGGCTCTCTAGCTCTGACTCTCTGGCTCTGACTCTCTGACTCTGACTCTCTAGTTCTGACTCTCTGGCTCTGACTCTCTAGCTCTCTAGCTCTGACTCTCTGGCTCTGATTCTCTGGCTCTGAAGCTCTGGCTCTCTGACTCTCTAGCTCTCTGACTCTCTCTCTGACTCTTTGGCTCTGACTCTCTTCTGCTTCTGCTCTGACTCTCTGACTCTGACTCTCTAGCTCTCTGACTCTCTAGCTCTGACTCTCTAGCTCTGACTCTGACTCTCTGGCTCTGGTGCTCTGGCTCTCTGGCTTTCTGACTCTCTAGCTCTGACTCTGACTCTCTAGCTCTGTACTCTGACTCTCTAGCTCTGACTCTAACTCTCTAGCTCTCTGACTCTCTAGCTCTGACTGCTCTGGCTCTGACTCTCTGACTCTGACTCTCTAGCTCTGACTCTCTGGCTCTGACTCTCTGGTTCTGACTCTCTAGTTCTGACTCTCTAGCTCTGACTCTCTGGCTCTCTAGCTCAGACTGTCTGACTCTAGTTCTGACTCACTGGCTCTCTGGCTCTTACTCTCTGGCTCTGACTCTCTGGCTCTGACTCTCTAGGTCTGACTCTGACTCTCTAGCTCTCTGACTCTCTGGCTCTCTAGCTCTCTGACTCTCTAGCTCTGACTCTCTAGCTCTGACTCTCTAGCTCTGACTCTGACTCTCTAGCTCTGACTCTCTGGCTCTGGTGCTCTGGCTCTCTGACTCTGACTCTCTGGCTCTGACTCTCTGGCTCTGGCTCTCTGGCTCTGACTCTCTAGCTCTGACTCTGACTCTCTGGCTCTGACTCTGGCTCTCTGGCTCTGGCTCTCTGGCTCTGACTCTGGCTCTCTCTCTGACTCTGGCTCTCTGGCTCTGACTCTGGCTCTGGCTCTGACTCTCTGACTCTGGCTCTCTCTCTGACTCTGGCTCTCTGGCTCTGACTCTGGCTCTCTGGCTCTGACTCTCTGGCTCTGCTCTGACTCTCTCTGGCTCTGACTCTCTGGCTCTGACTCTGACTCTCTGGCTCTGACTCTCTGGCTCTGGCTCTGACTCTGGCTCTCTGACTCTCTAGCTCTCTGGCTCTGGCTCTCTCTGAGCTCTGCTGACTCTGGCTCTGACTCTGGCTCTGCTCTCGGCTCTGGCTCTGACTCTGACTCTGACTCTCTGGCTCTGACTCTCTGCTCTGCTCTCTGCTCTCTGCTCTGGACTCTGGCTCTGACTCTTGACTCTGACTCTCTCTGGCTCTCTCTCTCTGGCTCTCTGGCTCTGACTCTGCTCTCTGGTCTGACTCTCTGCTCTCTCTGGGCTCTGGCTCTCTGCTCTGACTCTCTCTCTGGCTCTGACTCTCTGGCTCTCTGGCTCTCTGGCTCTGACTCTCTGGCTCTCTGGCTCTGCTCTGGCTCTGACTCTGACTCTCTGGCTCTGACTCTCTGCTCTGACTCTCTGGCT
>NW_026571115.1:33463021-33472408 GCF_026225935.1 Boleophthalmus pectinirostris | reverse complement strand
GATTACATTTTAAAAGTCACCTTCCCAACACTGACCAAAACGCACTGGATGTCTCTATGTGGACACCTCGGGGATGTCTGAAAGAAGGAGAAAAAAGGGAAAGACCCAAAAACCAGAGCCTGGAGCCGAGGTTCGGAGCCTACACCCGGGACGGAGCTCGAAGCCCGCGGATCCATCCATCTGTAGTTGTTGAACACTAGCTAATGATTATAAGGGTGTTTTCACACTGCTAGTTTGATTATTATATACACTCCAGTGTGATCCGCTTTCACACCAACAAATGAACCAAAATTTGTCCAGTTGATGTGCCTCTGTTTCCCAGGAGATCAGATACCTCCAATTATCAACACTGATGTTCTCTGTTAATACCACGGGCCGTCCTCATCTCAAATTATCACCATGAACTCATAAAACAGCAAAATGTAGAACTTTGTACGCAACTCACCGTCCTCCAAGCGCGTTGGTCAGATGGTCCAGAGGTTCTGTCCTCCATGTCCTGGTTCCAGACGAGGGCGAGCAAGACCTGAGACTGGGTCCAAGCGTGTACGGTCCGTCCTCTGCGCGCTGATTCCGTGCAGGGAAAGCGAGAATGCGCTGTGGACTACAGGTCTGCTGCTCCGGTCCTCCGCGCTCAAGAACCGCGGCTGGTTCCGAGGTGGTGCAAAGCATCCGGACAGAAGCGTGAATCCAGTTTGGTTCGTTACATGTTGTTCTGTGCATTTGGTTGTTCCCGGGGAAAGTTCTTCTCAGGCCGAGGCTCCTAACATCACTCTCTGCTCCACGTCATCTGAGCCCGGCCTGAACAGGAGCTGCTCCTGCTGGTTCAGGACTTTGGTTTGGATCTAGTCCAGGGGTGGGCAAACTATGGCCCAGGAGAATTGTCACTCTGTTGATTGAACTCATGATGGACAAACTGAAGTTGTTTACATAGACTACATCCCTTATAAATTTACTGAAAATATCCTTTTCCGACGTACATCGTCTCATTGATCAACATTCAATCACAGCCCGCTCCAAAGTGGACAACGGACACAGTTTTTTTTTTTTTTATTTCACCTACGACTATGAAGGTGAGTGGCTACTGGCTAACATAACTTTACAGTTGCCGATCCGACAAACCATCACTCCGATATTGACGTGTTATTGTCAGAGTAGCGGCATTTCCATTTTTTATCAAACGTCCCTGCACTCCGACATTTCTTTATCCTTTGGTCGAAGTGGCAGAATCCTGTTGTTGAAGGCACCACTGTGCGTAAAGGTCCTGGTTCTGCGAGCGCAGCCGAGCAGCGCGGCTACAAGGGACAGATGCGTAAGAATTTGGAACTTTATGAATGAAGAGGTTACGGGGCGTTACCGGACACTGCAGGTGGAAGCGCGCGGTGCATTTGGCTCAAGGTGCAATGATACGGCCAAGCAGAGAAACTATGAAAAACTGAATTGTGTGAAAGTTTTTGTGAATGGACAGGAGCAGGAGACATTCATTACCTGTTGGCAAAGACTAGGGAGCACGAGAATGTGCTGTGAAGTTCAGTGTGTTGCGACAGTGAACCGGTGCCGGGCTCGCAGTCAGATAGAGACACTAAAAAGATCAATGACTTAGGAATCTGGATATTTTCATGAATAAGGGCTAAAATATTAGAATTATCCCTGGTCATAGAGGACAGAGCGGCTCACACAGGGACCCAGAAATGCGTCGGTCCCTTATAAACTCATAAAAGTTTATGAAGAGGCGGCTGCAGCGCTCATTCTCCTCGTGCGCGCACTTAAAGTTGTGGACTTTTACGCACTCATTAACCTGGCACCTCCACACCCTCTCACCTGCAGGAGGTCAGGTGTATGTGGCTCCTCTCGTGCCAACAGAGCAGCGTGCGTAAAGCTCTGCGCTCTAATGGCACAGAGCTTTACGCCAAATACCCTCCAATACAGGATGGCGGTTCTGTCTCTTTTTCTCTCTCTCATTCAAGATTAGTCCTGGTTTAGTCCTGGTTCATTGGTGTTGGAATGGGGGCATGACGGGGTGGAGGGTTGTCGGTATGACTGTTGGAGTGACTGTATGTCGGGACAGGGGTTGTCCTATGCTTTAGAACAGGAGGGTTAGCTTATGCTAACGTCAGTTTGGTGTGTATGGATATAAGGCGTTTACCCAACATACCCAACAAAAGCAAGAGTATAAATTTTTAAATGAGGCTAAGTAAATTCCCCCATGTCATTTGTATTCTGAGAGAAAGAACGTTCGCCTCTCAGTTTCAGTCAGCTAACGTCGGCATACGAGTGTCTCTTTTGCTAGCACGTAAAGGAGAAAAAAAGTCGGCTTTAACCGGGCTTTCTCGGTGCTTTGTTTTCTCAAAGCACCGTGATGTTTCCGACTTCAATGGACTTTACGATGCTATGAGAAAATAAAAAAGACAGAGCGAGAACACCTGTTTGAAGCGGACTTTTTTCCTCCTTTTTGTGTCTGATACATTTGTCCTGCTCCCGCTGTGGAGCTTTAACTGGTCCCAGTAACTTCTTTTGCCAATTATAAAGCTATTACAAAGTATTTACAAAGAATATGCATTGATCCTGCTGATTATTTCATAATTTAAAAAGAGCAGTGACATCTAGACATCGTTTGAGCCATTGTTGTTGTTGCACCGGAAGTGGAAGTTCACAAAGTAGATAAACCCCGCCCACAAAACCCAGAAGCATGATAATAGTTTATAGTTGCAGCACGTAGTGCAGAATTCATCCTAAGTGAGTGTAAATACGAGTGTGGAGCCAGGCTCTTAACACGTCATGGAGCATATTTTTAGGTCAGTGTAAGTCCCCCAGGTTACAAAATGGCCGACCATTCTAGTTAATGGGCTGAGCTCTATGGGGCATGATCCCAGATTAGCCTTTAGCCCGGCTAGGTACTTCCGGTGGCTGAGGGCCGACCAAGCATGTGCAGTAGTATGTTTTCTCCCACAGGCACACGCAAATTACAATTACAACATTTATATAGTATTTGTTTTTGATTTTTACCAACTTCAAAATAGAAGCAGTGCAGCCTTATGTCTTGAACATCATTACTTCACTCATGGTCCGAATAACTCCTGTAAGAACACTTTCCCATAAAGCATTGCGGCCAACATAATACGCCGCACCTATATATATATATATATATATATATATATATATATATATATATATATATATATATATATATATAATAAATATTATATATAATATTATATATAGTTAGGTGTGCCGGATTAAAAGGTTTAAAGAGCCACATACGGCCCCCGGGCCGTAGTTTGCCCACCCCTGATCTATACGCATGGAACGTTTTACAGGTCTGGTTATGCTGTGTCCACAAGTGCGTGTGTTGTCTTGTGAGATGAGGTCTATTTATTAATAAAAACAGATCTCAAGGCTCATGCTCCTGTGTGGTGGAGTAGATTTAATTCACTTTTCATGTTCTCTGAAACTTACGTGAGCAGAACTTGTAGCACGGAGTGTGGAGCACGTTCTACATGAGCACAAAGCAGCGGGGCACGTCATGTCTTGTCTCCTGTCCGGCCCTTTGGTCAAATTTTAGAACCTATGTGGTTCCCGAGGTCAAAAAGTTTGCCCACCCCTGATCTGGTCCAACTGTATTTCTCACACTAGGCTAAAAGCAGTGCATTTTTAAAGTTGAATCTGGTTGCTACGTGAACACGGGAACACCGGGTCGTCTCTGTGTGTGCAGGTCCTGGTCAGGGGTACTCACCCCCAATTTTGACTCACTCTGGAGCCACATGTTCGTACACTGGTTCTCACTCTGATCTTCGTGTGTTACTTTCTCTGTATTGGCCAATGTTGGCAAAATAATTTGAAAATGGAATCGCGGCTGCGTCTGGACAACAATCTGTTACTGCGCTGGAGTCGTACAGCGCGTCATTTCAGGCAGAGGAGACGCGTGTCCCTCCCATGATGCATTTAAAATAGTTTGTTTGAACCTGCTGTCTGTGGTTTGGACCTGAGTTCGTGCTCACACCAGAGCAACCGCACCGAAGTTCGGCAGTGCAGATTCAAGCAAACCGAGACCACCTCTTTTTTGAGGTCTCGGTCCGATTGACGCTTTTTGGTTCAAATGGACCGTTTGGTGCAACAACTACTGTCGATGTGAAAGCATCTTTAAACCCAGGTCCACGGTTCTCCACTGAGTTTGAGTTATAGGAGTTTGAGTAGTAGAGACTTGTAGTAGTAGTAAGCATGCCTTAAAGTTTTTGATGACTTTGTTTTAGACCTGGTTTAGACCTGGTTTAGTCCTGTTTAGACCTGGTTTTAGTTATGTTTTAGACCTGGTTTAGTCCTGGTTTAGACCTGGTTTAGTCCTGGTTTTTGTTCTGATTTAGACCTGGTTTTAGTTCTGGTTTAGTCCTGGTTTAGACCTGGTTTTAGACCTGGTTTTAGTCCTGGTTTAGTCCTGGTTTAGACCTAGTTTAGTCCTGGTTTATGCCTAGTTTAGACCTGGTTTAGTCCTGGTTTAGACCTACTTTAGTCCTGGTTTATGCCTAGTTTAGACCTGGTTTAGTCCTGGTTTAGACCAGGTTTAGACCTGGTTTAGTTCTGGTTTAGTCCTGGTTTAGAGCTGGTTTTAGTTCTGTTTTAGTTCTGGTTTAGTCCTGGTTTTAGCTCTGGTTTAGTCCTGGTTTAGTCCTGGTTTAGACCTACTTTAGTCCTGGTTTAGTCCTAGTTTAGTCCTGGTTTAGTCCTAGTTTAGTCCTGGTTTAGACCTGGTTTAGACCTGGTTTTAGTTCTATTTTAGTTCTGGTTTAGACCTGGTTCAGACCTGGTTTAGTCTTGGTTTAGACCTGGTTTAGACCTGATTTAGACCTGGTTTAGTCCTGCTTTAGACCTACTTTAGTCCTGGTTTATACCTGGTTTAGTCCTGGTTTAGACCTGGTTTAGACCTGGTTTAGACCTGGTTTAGTCCTGGTTTAGTCCTGGTTTAGACCTGGTTTTAGCTCTGGTTTAATCCTGGTTTAGACCTGATTTAGACCTGGTTTAGTCCTGCTTTAGACCAACTTTAGTCCTGGTTTATACCTGGTTTAGTCCTGGTTTAGACCTGGTTTAGACCTGGTTTAGTCCTGGTTTAGTCCTGGTTTAGACCTGGTTTAGACCTGGTTTAGTCCTGGTTTAGACCTGGTTTAGACCTGGTTTAGTCCTGGTTTAGACCTGGTTTAGACTGGTTTAGACCTGGTTTAGTCCTGGTTTAGACCTGGTTTAGACCTGGTTTAGACCTGGTTTAGACCTGGTTTTAGCTCTGGTTTAGTGGCGCCGCCTGCCTGCCGCACTGAGATCTGCGTTTTTTATTCATTTGTACCAAAACGACGAAGCGACGCTGCTGAATCCTGCACGTATCACAGATTAAGAAAATAAAATTGGAGAACAAAGTGAGTGGAGAGCGGTGGGTGTTTGCCTGTGGCGCCGAAAACGGGAGCTGGAAACAAGTGATTAGAGATTAAACCTGCATGAATCACTCCAAATACAACGTCCGGTGAGTAAATGTCGAAGAGAAACAACTGTAACGCGGTTTTAGAACTCTGGAAAGTCGATTTGGCCTGATTTAAATTGGAAAAAGGTGAAATATTAATGACAACGGTGACAGAAAAACGTGTTTAAAAAAGGGAAGGAACAGAAGGAGCAACACAACGTGAGCACAGACAACACAAGCAGAGACAGTTGGCACGATAAATTAGCTGACATTTGAACGGCTAAGTTTAGATTGTTTTAATCAAATCTGGCATTCTCTCAGTTTTCCAAAACGAGTTATCAGGCTGCCTTCTTAAAACTGCACCATCCGACGATTTCTGCTAAATTAGGGTGACCAGATTTTCAGAATTCAAAACTGGGACACACTCGGGTTGGGATGGTTGGTATAAATAAAACTGTGAAGAGCGTGGAACATTGTAGATTCTCGTGTCAGTCATAACCTGAGGGGCTCATGACGCGGCATTTTTTCTTTCTTTGCAAACACGTTTTTCTCTATTTTGGCCTAACAAATGATAATTTATGCTCCTTTCTACTGATCAGATTAGTAAATAATTGTGAGAATCTTGTTTTAGTCCTGGTTTAGACCTGATGTAGTCCTGGTTTAGATCAAATTGGTATAAAATAGGGACACTTGTATAAAACTGTGACAATTTATGTTATTAGGTTCCAGTGTTGTGCATTGTGTCATTTTTCAGTGAACTTTGAACTGAACGCAACACTTTTGTAAATCAAGAACTTGAACGTGAATTTGTTCAGATTATGTGAGATGAACGACGTACGTCACTGTTGGTGTTCAGTTTATACGTGAGAATTTGTTTTCACCTGATGAGTTGAGTGATAAGGGCACTCGTCAGCGTTGTCGCGCATAACGTCGCGAAACCACAGCCGCACGTCAACGTGGAAAGCGGCTCCACACGGGCAGCTCTGACTCTGTGTTTGTCAATGGGAAGTAAGTAAGTCTTTATTTATATAGCAGACATTTTCTGTCCCCAAAGACACTTTACAGAGCATTATTCATTCACTCTCATTCTCCACAGCTGCCCTGGGGCACAATGACAGAGGCGCAGCTGCCATGCCACTCGGCACCAACAGTCCCTCCGACCACCACCATCACTCACACCACTTTCATACTAGGCAATGTGGGTGAAGTGTCTTGCCTAAGGACACAATGATTGAATTGCTTGTATTGATTTGACCTTGACTATCAACTGTTCCTGGAGACCTGTAGCATGTTTTGGGTTGATGGGAGAAACCGGAGCACCCGGAGGAAACCCATCCAGACACGGGGAGAAACATGCAAACTCCACACAGAAAGCCCAGGCGACCCGGGGATCGAACCCAGAACCTTCTTGCTGTGAGGCATGAGTGCTAGCCACTCAGCCACCAATTTGACCGTTGTCAAATCCTTCCTTCAGGGAAGGACGGTCAAACTTGACTGGACGCGTTTAGCCGCTTGTATCAGGTCCACAGTGAAACAGCTGAACACATTTGTATTTACCTTGTGTACAGACTCACCACGGCAAACACATATTATTTTAAATCATCATTATTGTTGTTGTTGTTGAGCAGTGTTGGGGAGTAACAGATTACATGTACTGGAGTTATGTAATCAGAGTACAAATTATGAGTAACTGTATTCAGTTACAGTTACTGTTTCAGTGAGTGGTAATTGGATTACAGTTACTTTGTTGAAATAAATGGATTACACGGCGGGATTTTCCTGTTTTCACATTTTGGGCTATATCTCTCTTTTTTTTCCTTCTCCGTAATTCCACTCATTGCCAGAGACTAAAACAGGATTAAACCAGGTCTAAACCAGAATTTAACAGGACTAAATCCTACTGCGTGGACCATGTCTCCTCCTCTTCTATCAATAATATTTTTTAATTTGGTTCAGTAAAGTCTGGGCTTTTTATTTTCTTTTATCAGACAAAACTTCTTATGTTACGATTTCCTCGTCTTTGCTTCTCTACAGCAAATCAAGTAATCCAAAGTATTCAGATTACATTACTCCCCTTAAGTAACTGAATGGATTCTGTTACAAACTACATTTTGGGGTATGTAATCTGTAATCTGTAGGAGAATACATTTTAAAAGTCACCTTCCCAACACTGTTGTTAGGTACGGTGTCGCTCTGCACACAAGTGTTGTCTTACACTAACAATACTTCATCGACGCTGAGACTTCTGCGTGACAATGGTTAAATTTGTCCACTAGAGGTCAGTGTTTCTCCGAGGCCTCAGACACGTCCAACCATTTGAGACAATGCTTCACGAGGCTCCATTCGCCCATCACTACTGAACAGAGACCCAAATAACATAAATAATATCAGAAGACCAAATGAACCAAGACTAAAACTGGGACAAATCGCTGGTTTTGTATAAATCTGCTGGGACAGGGGACACTGGGCTCAAAACTGGGACTGTCCGGGGTAAATGGAAGACGTCTGGTCACTCTTGTGTTAAATCCTAGTTTGAACTCCACGACGTGGGAAAAAAAAAAAAAAAACTTCGACTGTTTTTTTTTTTTTTCCCTAACACCAATCTGGCGTGTGCGAGTGCAGCCTGGTCACCGCACTGTCCTGTCGGGTCAGTAACACCGCCATCTGCCCATCTCGCTCACAAGCCCTGACCCGCTGACGCTCACAGCCACGCGGGCAATTCACAAGACCAGACGCGGAGCCGAGCGGACTCACAGCGACACCGTTCTGCCGAGGATCTCAGGCTGGGGCGGGGGAGGGGGGTTCTACATGTATGTCTATGGCAGAATGATTAGAAGTTGAATCGGAATGAAGCAGAAAAACGCACACCGAAGTTCTTTTTGAGGTGCAAATGCAAAGAACGGCAAAAAGTGGAAAAAATGTATAGCACACACTTTATTGATTTATTTATTATTTATTTTTATTTATTTATTTATTTTTTATATACATTTATTTGACATTTTCAGTTCAGAACAAATGTATGTATTTATTTATTATTTATGTTATGTATTTATTTATTTATTTATTTATTTATTTTGTGTATTTATTTATTTATGTATTTATTAATTAATTTCTGTATTTATTTATTTATTACATTTATTTGACATTTTCAGTTCAGAACAAATTTATGTATTTATTTATTTATTTATGATTTATGTATTTATTTATTTATGAATTTATGTATTATTATTTTTTTATATACATTTATTTGACATTTTCAGTTCAGAACAAATATTCTACAACAACAACAACAAAAAAAAGACAAAAAACTATGACAAAGACAAGCTTATTGTCAGTGCCAAACAATCATTAAAATGCACTGTAATCATCAAATCAATAAAAAAAAAAAAAGTAAAACGAAAATAAATCATGACATTTAAATTCAAATTCTGTGACTTACATAACAAAAACATATGTAAATAAAATAGTTAAATAATAATAATCATAAAAATAATGATGAAATATGAAATTAAAGATAACATAGATACTAAATAAAAAAATAGAAGCTTTTTTTTTAATTGTTAAATAACATTTCGACAAAAAGCCTTCATCATTCATCATCATTTTTCTTGCTTTGACTACAGTATTGTATAAATGCATCCTGAATTTCGGACTTCTGGTCATCACGCAATGCATTCTGGGAAGGATCCTCTGAAAAAGTGAGCATCAATCCGCAATGTTTGTTTTCCCAGTGGGATGCGTCTATTGACAAAATCGATCTTTTCTAGTATTTTGAACCATATCACTTTTGTTTCTGGTTCTGATATTGTCATATTTTAGTTTTGGGATTTGGACAGATCAGGTTATTAAAATGCATCTTTGCTCTTTCAGTGGAGTGTACTCATTTTTGCACAACCCTAATTTGACTAAAACTGAAAATTATGTACCGTATTTTCCACACTATAAGG
>NW_026571115.1:33437521-33462521 GCF_026225935.1 Boleophthalmus pectinirostris | reverse complement strand
GTTTTTATTGCTTTAAAGTAATCAGAATATGCCAAAGTTTCTCTGGTAAAAATTTTATCAACATCTACCTGTGCCCACATGGGGAACCGAGGCTCCAAAGAAGGGGCCAAAAAGGTCACATTTGGTCTGTGTCCATATTTGAGACTCTACACCGTCCACATGAAAACTCAGAAAAATGTGAGATTGTTGTCAGAAATGGTCATTCTCTCAAATATTCAGGTTCAGCAGTTAGTTTGTAAATATCTGCTTTGAGTAAATAGATCTTTGACCTCAAAAAAAAAAAAATAAAAAATTAAGCGGCAACCAAATGTGAGATTCTGGGGGCCCACAGCGCCCCCCTTAATAAAGATACTCAATATTTGACGACAGATTCAGAATCTATGACCAAGAATCTACAATAACACAAATATTCTTAGCTCTATTGTTGATGAAATTATGGTCTCTCAAACATGCTTATAAATTAATTCTTCCGAAAAAGTGAGCATGGCCCCAAAATTTCAACGGTCCATAACTCAGGAACGACTCAACCACAGATTTTTGAGGTGGCGCTGTTAAATCATTTTGCAACATACATTTTTTTGATCATCAAAAAAGAAAAAAATCTAATTTTGTGTTGAATAATATTGCCTTTTCATCAACGTTTAGGGGTCAAAAATGGCCTCAATCTTGCTGGAAGAATAATTGTAATAAGAAAAAGAATAATAATGGAATTTTTTTCTGCTACTCCTCTATTCATGTGAAGATGTCTGACATTGTCATGCCTGCACGGTTGGAGATAAAGGTCCTCACTAAGTTTTCTTTTCAGTATGATGTGGGGAATATGTGTGCCAAATTTCAGTGGTCTTGGACAAACTTTTTTTTTTTTTTCAAAACAGTTAACCAAAACCCATGGATTTTTATGGAAAATGTAGGGTGTTTCCATGGCAACCCGGATGTCCTCATTGGCTTTTTTATTTCAATTGTCTACGACAAACTAAAATTTGTGTCCCCATTAATTTCAAGGGGGCAATGTAGATGTATTTAACTTTCTATGGAGTCCGTCTCTGCATGTTAGAAATGTGCAAGTTTTTATACTTTTCCATTTTTGCAGCTACACCCACATTTTAGAACAACAACAAACAAAAAAATCTAAATTCATAATCTATAACTGCACGGATCTAGGTTATTGTGACAAATTTTCAGGCTTTTAACAGAAAATCCAAGGAGTAGATAACTTTACTCTTACTACTTTAACTAAACACTGTCTTGTTTGGCTGCATCGTTATGCACACGTGCTCCACATATATTATATATTTACCACATCACATCTGCGAATTACACTGTTACTGGGACTGAGGAGGAAAATTTGGTTCATGTCATCAGTTTGACTTCAACTAGATTTTTACTATCCACTGTCCTTGGCTCAGGTCTAATAATAACAGATAATATATATATATATATATATATATATATATATATATATATATATATATATATATATATATATATATATATATATATATATATATATATATATATATATATATAGGATAATGCCCAGAGAAAAGCTGCGTGGCACTGTGTGTGAAACTGGCTTAAGAGATATTTTTTGGGAAATTTTCTAAAATCAATTCAATTCTAAACTTGGGTTTAGTGTCTTTAAAGTGCAATGAAAATTGTGGTTGGAGATGTCCTAAGGATGACGGTGTCTGTTGTCATTCCCGGGTTTTGACTTCGTGTTGGCTTTTAGTTTGTAGCACACAAAAAGACCATAAACTTCAAATTTTAGAGACGAAGTTGAAGCTTCTAAAGACACATATAAAAACATACCCCATCGTAACTTGGCTTCAGTATTTTAGAAAGTATCTGGAATGTATTTCTGGAAAGTACTTGCAAAATTCAGGTTTTTAAATTGGTAATTATGGGGTTAAAATCCTGATGATTTATTTATTTTTTTTTCTAATAAATGTTATAATTTAGTTCAGAGCAGGGATAAATCTTTGGATAAATCTTTGGATGTAGTAGAAAAAAGTATATAAATATATTTGTCTATCTTCAGCTGTTTATTTGAGTGGACATTTATGTTCTTGGGGTTATAAGTTTGACTTTTTTTCTTATCTGGTCCTACATGAAAACTAAAAATGCCACAAACCTCAGACAAAGTTGAAGCTTCCTAGGATAGCGGTTCCCAAACTGTACTCGTACTGCCAGGAGTAGACGGAGTGCCACAGGGGGAACATGAGGACATTTTTAGGGACTATATTCATGCTTATGTTTAGGTCTGTCTGTTTTTACTCCGGACCACCAGTGTGCATCTATGTCCTGTTATAACTGCTGGACGTCTCACTGAGCCTCGCTATGACACTGATCACATCTGAATAAAATGTGTTCATAAAAAAGAAAAATCGTGGGCATAATCGTGCAGTCGTGACTCGTGTTGTGAGCACGTTCAGTGTTCAGCCTCATGTGAACACATGACGCTCTATCATGTGATCTTATTCTGCCACTAAAACTATAAACTAAAACTAAAACAGAACAAAACCCAGGTTACTTAACTAGGTCACTAACTCAGTCCATGTCTGGCTTCTCGCCTTTTAAAGTAAAATAAGGCGGCTCAGAGGTGACTTTACAAACTCTAAGTGTGAAGTGTGTGTGTAAATGGCCTCAGCATTGACCACACACCCCATTGTTCCTGAATGAATTTTTTCCATAGACTTTGTGATGGAAGTGAATGTGTATTCATGTTGTGAAGAAAATATTCTTATCGTACGTCTTTGTAGATGCATTTGATCAGACATTAACAGCTGCAGCTGTAGGTCCCTGTCCATATCTGCTGTAACAAATAATAAACCTTGTTTTTCTATATTTCATAAACTCGCTGGGCTTCACAAATGGATTATTATTTATCATCAAGAGATATACATTTTTCCACAACTTTCAAAAAAAGAAAAAAAGAAAAAGAAGTATTAATTTTGAAAGGTTGCTGAGTGCTGATCATCTAAGTGGTAACTAATGCCCACAAGACCATTTGGCTTTTTGTATGGAAATTTCTTTATAAAATTTAGATTTATTAGTTAATTTATGTTTAGTTTATGTGTGTGTTGCTGCTCCAGGCTTTGTACTTCAGTTTAAACTGTTGTCAGATAAAACATGGTCACGCACCTTCGATGTGAGCTCCAGTTCTTCGTTGTTCTTTGTGGATTGTCTAAGAAAATAAAACAAAAAAACATTTAGATTATTGTTGAACATAAAATATTTATATATTATCTGTTTTTAAGAGTCACTCTGTGTCTCTGTTCTGGTCCTCTCTGGTTCTTCTGTTCTGTTCTCTCTGTTCTGGTTCTTTTCTGTTCTGTTCTGGTTCTGTTCTTCTGTTCTGGTTCTGTTCTGGTTCTTCTGTTCTGTCTGTTCTGTTCTGTTCTGTTCTTCTGGTTCTTCTGGTTCTGGTTCTTCTGTTCTGGTTCTGGTTCTCTCTGTTCTCTGTCTGTTCTGTTCTGGGTTCTGTTCTGTTCTGTTCTGGTTCTGTTCTGGTTCTTCTGGTTCTCTTCTGTTCTGGTTCTCTCTGTTCTGGTTCTGTTCTGGTTTCTGTTCTTTCTGTTCTCTGTTCTGGTTCTGTTCTGGTTCTGTTCTGGTTCTGTCTGTTCTGGTTCTGTTCTGTTCTGGTTCTGTCTGTTCTGGTTCTTTCTGTTCTGGTTCTGTCTGTTCTGGTCTGTTCTGGTTCTCTCTGTTCTGGTTCTGTCTGTTCTATTTCTCTCTGTTCTGGTCCTTCCCTCTGGGGTCTCCAGTGGTACTCTGGATCATTCTCTGAAACCATGACATCTATTTTTTCCAGAAGAGATGATATCTCTGCTGCATCTTTAAAACTTTTGGAGCAAATGTGAATTCTCTGTGCAGCACAACTATAAAAGTCTTCCAGTCTTCCTTCACATTGTTCGTTGGACTCATGAGTGACTATTGTGATTAAATAGTCAAGAGCTGCTTCCCCAAAAGAAGACTTGAGCCACTGCACACAGGACTCATACTGGCTGACGTGGTGTCTGTGAGGGAGCAGCAGGAGAAAGGCAGAGACGCCTTCATCTGGTGGAAAGTGGTCGGGTTTTTTGAGATCGAGGAAATCATAAACCCTGAAGACTCGACCACACAGATCATACAGCAGAGACGAATATGGTTTATTCTCTTTGTCTGAGCCCAGTAAGAGATTTGGACCAGACTCAACAGCATCAGGATCACCAAATATGACAAATGTCCGCTCAGGGATCACTGGAACAAAAGAACCGTATTTAAATATTATATCTGCTAAATATATTTAAATACATCGCTGACATTTTAAATTTTATTGCAAATCCATTTATTTAACAAATAAGTGCATTTGAAGAAATTGCTGCTACTTTTCTTTACCTTTATCTTCAGAAGTTACTTGGTCCATCTCACATTTCTCCATGGGGTCGTCTTTTTCCTTAAATAACATTACATTACCATGAGTTATTTCAAAATAGCATTTAGTTTAGGACACAAGATTATTATGCAGTTGTAGGGAAAGGCGCCTGTTCAGGGCCTGCTCCCCCACCCTGACAGAATCAACGCCCAGGAAAATAGAGAGGTTGGTTCTGTCTGACTGCCCTTGGTATTTACAACTTTTGATCAGAATGATATGAAGAAGAGAATAACACAGATGCATGTGCAATTACAGATTATAGTTGAAATTTTGTATTTTGTACAGTATTATCAGAGTAATAATATTTTAAAACAGAAGATTTTTTTGTTCTTACGAGTGTTGCTGACTACAGGATTTGTTCTTCCAGAAGAACATTTTCAGTTAAGAAAACATTTAGTAAATGCCAAAAATGTTCATAAGAAGCCCTCAAGTACAAATGTGTTCATAAAAATGCTTCAGGAATGAGGCCAAATGTTACATATTGTGAAATGACAGAAGAACAACTTTTTCAAACTCACCTTTGTCTTAGGTCCTTCTGCTGCTGTGCCACTCTCCTCTCCTCCTCTTCTCTCTCTCCTCTCCTCTCTCCTCTCTCTCCTCTTCTCTCCTCTTCTCTCCTCTCCTCCTGTTTGCTGCATGTGGAAAATGAAAGTGTTTAAGTCTTTAAATAGCCAACTGGGGCCTGCTAAAAGCAAAGCCACGCCTCAAAGATGACCACCCCTCGAATCAGAAACCATGTGACTTATCAGAAGTCAAAACCTAAATACAAGTTTAAAAACTTAAAAATCATTATTGAAAAAAAGAATTGCTATAGAATTTTGGTCAGTGGCAAGTGGGGGTAGAATATATTGTATCTTTATGTTTTGGATTATTTCTAAAATGTGGGTGTGGCCAAGCACAAAACAATGGCCATTTTGAAAAGCATATAAACGTACATATTTCCGGACTCATTAGAACATTTGTGGGCATTCACAACCTGAAAGCAATGATGTACAATATACAGAGACATGATATAAACTGCTCCACAGTGTCCCCTTGAATATTTGAAATGGGCCAAAACTTTTGTTTGTAGTAAACAATTCAAATTTGGCACAGACATCCTTCTTGCCATACTAACAAAAAAAGCCTATGAGGACATGCCTCTATCACTGAAATGAATGGTCTACACATATACGCTGATTTTGGAGGGAGGGGTGATGTGGGCAGGGACGAAAGGCAGGATGTTGCAGTGGTGTGTCCCTGTGTTCGATTATCCTTCTGAATCGGTTTTCTGAGGAAGCTGCCAAGTGACACATGAACACGCTCAGGGAGGGAATATTTAACTCATAAAATCATTAAAATAAGCAGGCGCTTTCTTCGTAGCCTATTTATATAGTGTGGGGGGGCGCATAAGAGTGTGCTCTGGTCATGGGGGGTGAGGGGCGTTGATGTTGATGTTGAGTCCAGCGCGGTGACCAGAGAAAGTCTGTTAGAGCCAATAGACACATTCTCTAAAAAACTCCCCGAACATGTTATGGGATCACATAGAAATATGTTTATAAGAAATCTTTTTTAAGAAATATAACACTCATGAAGGAATTAGATTTTTTTGTTGCATTATAAGAGTAATAATATTCTAAAAGTGTACATTTAGTAAATGCCAAAAATGTTTGTAAAAAGCCCTTAAGTACAAATGTGTTCATAAAATGCTTCAGGAATGAGGCCAAATGTTACGAATTGTGAAATGACAAACAGAAGAATAATTTTTTCAAACTCACCTTTGTCTTAGGTCCTTCTGCTGCTGTGACACTCTCCTCTCCTCTTCTCTCTGCCTGTTTGCTGCATGTGGAAAATGAAAGTGTTTAAGGCTTTAAATAACCTACAGGGGCCTGCAGAAAGCAAAGCCACGCCTCATACATGTTGACCGCTTGGATCAGAAAGCACGTAATTTATCAGAAGTTAAAACCCTCATTCTTTAAAAAAAGAATTGCTATAGAATTTTGGTCAGTGGCAAGTGGGGGTAGAATATATTGAGAATATATTTATAAACACATTTTAACATGTCTTTTTTAATTAAGTCATCTTATCTGTTTGATTTTATATTTTATATGCATTTGGACATCCAGGAACATTTTTTGTTAATCATTATTATTATAATGTTTTACTTTTTAGGCTCATTCTTTTCAGACACTTCTCTAAATTTTTAAATATTTTTTGTTAAATAATTATAACCCTGCAAAAACCAAAGGACCAAATTTTGGTTTGGAAAAACATTTTTTAAATTAATTTATATATTATTTTATGTTTATATATTTGTCCAATATGATAAATGCATAAAAACAGGTTCATTTTGTACATTTTTCTTGGTAAAGGTCAATAATTGACTCATTCGTTTTTGTGCATTGGTAGATTTTGTGTCATGTGAAAGACTCACGTTTATCGTTAAGCAGATAATAAGTGCACTGAATCTGGACATTCATTGCAAATTTTATTCACTGTATATTTAACTTTCTCCCTAAAACAACACACAGAGGCTAAACATGTGCTGACAGTGACCAAAATCACTCTGCATGTTTGTTAGTGTGTGTGTGCATGTGAGCACATGCATGTGCATGTTTGTGCACGTGTGAGTGTGAGCACATACACGTGTGTGCATGTACATTAGACAATAGAATAATTTACAAAAAAAAAATCTAAAAAAATTTTGAATAAATTAGCATTTTGAAGCTCTTTTACACGAGGTGGCCAGAGAGGCTGTATGTGGTGTAACCCTGTTTCTCTGAGGTCACCACACTCTGTGACTGCTCCTCTGTGTCTGGGATGGACCTGCACTGGGCCTGCTGTGTGAAGAGCAGCAAACACCAGAGCTGCAACACAGGAAACACCAGAGCTGCAGCACAGGAAACACCAGAGCTGCAGCACAGGATGTGTGACGTTCATTTAGTTTCAAGAACATCTCTTTTTGTTCATAGATGAAGTTCGTCCAAATAACAAAAGGCATTCTGTGCAGTGCACTGGGGTGGTCACAAATCTGATTAAGGCTGATATATATTTTGGGAACTTTACATGACTTTAATTTGACTTCACGTGTGTTCTAAATTAAAATGTATATTACAAAGTATTTCCTCATTACACATTGGAGAATATAGAATTTTCCTTTATGTGGCTGTGGACACCAGAGCTGTTATGAAAAACAAACAAACAAACAAGAAAAAAACAAAACAAAACAGAGTGGTCTCTCAAACTCTTCTGGAGGTCAGTGCATACTTTACTTTGTCCTTTTGACAAGCACAGATCAATTCTTTTCAGTATAAAACAAATGTCATATGCAACAAATGATTCCAAAACACACATCCTGCACAAAGATGCACATTTACAGATAAGAACAAGGTAGTTACAGCACTTTGAACTTTTACTCTTTGTGCTCTTCTGCAGTGCCGTCCTTCTGGGGTTTGGTCAACTCGGCGTGGAACCTGTGCGCCATCGGAAAGAGGCAGTCCCCCATCGACGTGGAGACCAGTCACATGATCTTTGACCCCTACCTGACCCCGATCAAGGTCAACACTGGAGGACGCAAGGTAAGACCTGCTGTGTGCTCATGGAAACTCATCTGGCCTGACACGAGCTGTGTCTGTTGTCAAGGTAGAAGAGAAAACGATTGGAGCACTTCTGTCTGTTTGGCTTAACATTGTTTTGGACTGACTGTTTCCAAGTGTGAATTGTATGAAAATGAATGCAGTGGATTTAAAAACTAAATTGTGATTAGGCTGACAAGGGTTAAACACAAGATTTTGTTCAGTTACAGTTTTACATGTTTGTTTTGACGCTCTGAGTCTACCTCTTTGCTCTCCATGCCAAGTCACTCCCCCTACAGAGCGTTATCACATCACAACTGGCGTGCATTTCCTTAATGAATCTATTTGCACATCGCATCAGTTTTGTGAAGCTGCCCAGGCTTTTCAAAGGCTTTTCAAAGACTTCACACAAACGTAGAACGGGCAGAGACTGTTATCAGTCTAAATGCTGGAAGCTCAAAATAACTTCATGAATATTTAGTGCAGCTCTGTCAACACAAACAACGAAAGTTTCAGACACTTACCAGCCATGTTTCAGCCGTTGGAAGATTTATTAGAGTCTATTATATTTGACTTGTATGCTAATCACAAATGTTAATCATTCATTGGCATTTAATGAATATCTCACTGCACAGAATCCAAACTGTGATTTTAAATGCAACTGTACTTTTGTACAATGTCATTTGTTATTGTTTGTAAATATCAGACCAGATCTGACAGTGCAGATCAGGACTGGGGGATGTTCTATCAAAGTGGTTTAACAAATCCAGGCTGATCCTGAAATCCTGAGCTGAATCTAGCTCCATCTTTAGCTTAAGCCTCAAGTCGTTCCATGACAGAAATAAGCCTGGGATCTAAGCTAATTCAGACCTGGAGTTTAAGCTGCACTTGGTGCTCTTGGTGACTCTGGGCCAGAGCAATGGAGCAAGATCTGACTAAAGGAGAGAAGAACCACAGCGCTCACCCGCAGAGTTTGATTTGGACCACAGAACTTTCTGGTCATTCTGATCTGAGGAGCGAGAGGAAAAGACATGACTCTCCCCTCCTCTCCTGTTCGCTCTACGCCTCTCCTGATCGCTTCATGGATAGAGAGGCTGGCTGCGTACTGTGGAGCCCGGCCCGGGAATGAAGTTGCCTGACTCTTCCCGATGTGCAGTAGTACGTGCAGAGCTTAAATTCCGCTGTGTGTAAAAGTAAAGCTGTAACAGAACTTCTAATGTAGCCTAGAAGAAATGATAAAATCTGCACAAAGGTGTTTGCAGTTTGGCAGGGAGCAAGACACGAGGGAATGAAAAGAGAGAGACGTGATGAAGGAGCAAAGAGACAGAACCCACAGTCCAAGAGTCCAAACCAGCGTCTGCACTGCCCCTCACAACACACACACGTGCAACATGATTTGAATGAAACTATGGCCATCGGCTTTTATATGGTTTGTGCCTTTGTGAGTGCAGCGTCCACACACCTGTGCCCCCCTGTCCACGCGCACGTGTGCCCCTGTCCGCGCGCACGTGTGCCCCTGTCCACGCGCACGTGTGCCCCTGTCCAGCGCGCACGTGTGCCCCTGTCCGCGCGCACGTGCGCCCCCTGTCCACGCGCACGTGTGCCCCTGTCCACGCGCACGTGTGTCCCGTGTGCAGGAGTGTAAGCGACACACGACTATAAAAGTCACTTTTTCAACAGTATCACACAGAGACGGGCGTCCTAACACCTGTGTGTGATGAACGGGCTGAAACTTTTGACCAAACTGTTTCTTTAGACATTTTTGGAGACAAAGCTAAAATAATCTTGACACTTAGTCTGGTCCCGACCAGATTTGTTTTCGGTTGCTTATTACTGCTGCAACTCAGCGCCACCTCTGGTCAGTCACTTTGGTGGAACTGAACTGAGGCTTTGATAAGCCTGGATTGGCCAAATAAGCCAGACTTTGGGTTTAGCTCGCTTCATGGAATACCCCCCACTCGCATATTTGAACTGTTTATGCAGATTTACTTTATGGAGAAGCATGGCCGCTGGTGGCCTAAAGGTCACGTGTCACCCCTTCTTTATCTCCTTGGGTTTTATTTTGACTAGTAAATGAAGACTTGTACATTTTTGCTTTAATTTATCTGAACTTAGATTAAAAAAAGCCAAAAAGTCTGTTAAATTATCACAATGATATCGTTATCACAATACAAAACTTAAATATTGTGTATTTTTCTGATATGGTGTCGCCCTAGAGTTGAATCCCTCATAAATCCTGTATTTCTGTGTTTTCATCTTTGAACATTTGATCAGAACGCCCCGGTAATGACTGCACCTGTCACACTCCTGAACGATCCTCACACACTCACACGGGCCCATCTGATATGAACTGTTTATGACCCGCTGCTCTGATCAAAATTAAGATTCATTTTTCCACTGCACATTTCCATCAGAATTCCATTAGGCGCAGTGTGTGTGTCTCTCTCTGTGTGTGTGTGTGTCTCTCTGTGTGTGTGTGTGTTGTGTGTGTGTGTGTGTGTGTGTTTGTAGGAGCCCTGATAATAAGCCCTTCAAAGATAAAGCAGTTTTTATCAGATGAGAGAGAGAGACAGGTGCTTTCATCCGAGCAAACAACAGAATAATCAGGATAATGTCACAGGTTCAGACAGGCCTTGGACAACACACGGGTTTGGCACAAAAAAAACACAGTCCCTTTGTACATTTAAACAAATATACAGTATATAAGCTATTATTATGATGACTGACCTCTTTAACTGTCGAATGTCAACTAACCTACAGTGGTTGTATAAGTGTCAAATTTCTCAGGCAAATGTGGTGTTTCAGATTTAGAATTTCAACCGAAGAGCCAATCCGGAGCGAGGCTGTTGAAGGAAATGTTCCTTCCTTCCTGCACCGCACACATGCTCACTTCCTGTATGAGAGAGATAAAGAGTGAGAGAAAGCAAGAGAGCGAGAGAGAGAGAGAGAGAGACGCATGCTTTCATCCAAAAAAACAAAAACAAAAAACAAAAACAAAAAAACAAACAAACAAAAAAATAGGTGCAGGAACAGGACATGAGGACAATGCTGCAGGGACAGACATGGGTAATGAAAAAAAACACACTGCCAGTCAAACGTTTGGACACACTCTCTTATTCCATGTTTTGTTTTGTTTGTTTTGTTTGTTTCTGTCTCTCTCTGAGCTCTCTCTGACTCTCTCTCTCTCTCTGACTCTGACTCTCTCTCTGACTCTCTGGCTCTCTGACTCTGACTCTCTAGCTCAGACTCTGACTCTCTCTCTGGCTCTCTCTCTGGCTCTGACTCTGACTCTGACTCTCTGGCTCTCTCTGACTCTCTGGCTCTCTGGCTCTGGCTCTGACTCTGGCTCTCTGACTCTCTGGCTCTGACTCTCTGACTCTCTGGCTGTGACTCTGGCTCTCTGGCTCTCTCTGGCTCTGACTCTGACTCTGACTCTCTGGCTCTGGCTCTCTGGCTCTGACTCTCTGGCTCTCTGGCTCTGGCTCTCTGGCTCTCTGGCTCTCTGACTCTGACTCTGGCTCTCTGACTCTCTGGCTCTGGCTCTCTGGCTCTGACTCTGGCTCTGACTCTCTGGCTCTGGCTCTCTGGCTCTGACTCTGGCTCTCTCTCTGGCTCTCTGGCTCTCTGACTCTGGCTCTCTGACTCTGGCTCTCTAGCTCAGACTCTGGCTCTCTGGCTCTCTGGCTCTCTGGCTCTGACTCTGGCTCTCTGGCTCTGACTCTGGCTCTCTGGCTCTGACTCTGACTCTCTGGCTCTGACTCTCTGACTCTCTGGCTCTGACTCTCTGGCTCTCTGGCTCTGGCTCTGGCTCTCTGGCTCTCACAGACCGGTGTGACATAGAGATTCCTGTGGATGACATGAGCTGTGAGCAGACTGAGAACACGTGGCTCCTGCGCAGCGAAAAGTTACGCACTGCACCTTTAATATGACTTTAGACGAGGAAAGGCAAGTTTATTTGTACGGCACAATTCATCCACAAAGTAACTCAAAGTACTTTACAGAATAAGAAAAAACATTAAAATCACAATAAAACGAAATCAAAACATAAACAATCATCGAAAAAATTAAAAAGAAGCGCGGGAACAAAAACCTGGTTTAGACCTGCTTTAATTCCTGGTTTAGACCTGCTTTAAGTCCTGGTTTAGACCTGGTTTTAGTCCTGGTTTAGACCTGGTTTTAGTCCTGGTTTAGACCTGGTTTTAGTCCTGGTTTTAGTCCTGGTTTAGTCCTGGTTTAGATCTGGTTTTAGTCCTGGTTTAGACCTGGTTTTAGTCCTGGTTTTAGTCCTGGTTTTAGTCCTGGTTTAGACCTGGTTTAGATCTGGTTTAGACCTGGTTTTAGTCCTGGTTTAGTTCTAGTTTAGACCTGGTTTAGTCCTGGTTTTAGTCCTGGTTTAGTCCTGGTTTAGATCTAGTTTAGACCTGGTGTTAGTTCTGGTTTAGTCCTGGTTTTAGTCCTGGTTTAGTCCTGGTTTAGTCCTGGTTTTAGTTCTGGTTTTAGTCCTGGTTTAGACCTGGTTTAGATCTAGTTTAGATCTGGTTTAGACCTGGTTTTAGTCCTGGTTTAGATCTGGTTTTAGTCCTGGTTTAGTCCTGGTTTAGATCTGGTTTTAGTCCTGGTTTAGTCCTGGTTTAGATCTGGTTTAGTCCTGGTTTAGATCTGGTTTTAGTCCTGGTTTCGTCCTCGTTTAGTCCTGGTTTTAGTCCTTGACTTTAGACGAGGAAAGGCAAGTTTATTCGTACGGCACAATTCATCCACAAAGTAACTCAAAGTACTTTACAGAATAAGAAAAACATTAAAATCACAATAAAACGAAATCAAAACATAAACAATCATCAAAAAAATTAAAAAGAAGCGCGGGAACAAAAACCTTTAGAATTGATTCATCCTCGTGCAGATTCCAAAACTTTGCGTCTCATTCACAAACCTATTAGTATAAACTGGAATTCTGTCACTTTCGGAGTATTTTATATTTTGTTTATTTCTTTTGATGAATGAGTCGGAGGAGCAGGAGACTAAAAACTTGAATAACAATCAGTCAAAATGTGTTTTTATTTATTTTTTTCCCGATCTCAGGGATGAATGAACAAACTGTGATTTACGAGGCTCCATAATGACTCTATCTTTGCGCTGTGTAATCCACAGTGTTGGGAAGGTGACTTTTCAAATGTAATCCCCCACAGATTACAGATTACAGATTACAAAATGTAGTTTGTAACTTAATCCATTAAATTATTTAAAGTGAGTAATGTAATCTGAATACTTTGGATTACTTAATTTGCTGTAGAGAAGCAAAGACGAGGAAACTTAACCGTATTAAAAATATTATTGATAGAAAAGGAGGAGACACGTCCACGCAGCAGGATTTAGTCCTGTTAAATCCTGTTTTAGTCCTGGTTTAGACCTGGTTTAGATCTAGTTTAGACCTGGTTTTAGTCTTGGTTTAGATCTAGTTTAGACCTGGTTTAGTCCTGGTTTAGATCTAGTTTAGACCTGGTTTAGTCCTGGTTTAGATCTAGTTTAGACCTGGTTTTAGTCTTGGTTTAGTCCGGGTTTAGATCTAGTTTAGTCCTGGTTTAAATCTAGTTTAGACCTGGTTTTAGTCTTGGTTTAGATCTAGTTTAGACCTGGTTTTAGTCCTGGTTTAGTCCTGGTTTAGACCTGGTTTAGATCTAGTTGTAGTCCTGGTTTAGACCTGGTTTTAGTCCTGGTTTAGACCTGGTTTTAGTCCTGGTTTAGATCTAGTTTAGACCTGGTTTAGACCTGGTTTTAGTCCTGGTTTAGTCCTGGTTTAGACCTGGTTTAGATCTAGTTTAGATCTGGTTTAGATCTAGTTTAGATCTGGTTTAGATCTAGTTTAGACCTGGTTTAGTCCTGGTTTAGTCCTGGTTTAGACCTGGTTTAGACCTGGTTTAGACCTGGTTTTAGTCCTGGTTTAGTCCTGGTTTAGTCCTGGTTTAGACCTGGTTTAGTCCTGGTTTAGACCTGGTTTTAGTCCTGGTTTAGACCTGGTTTAGATCTGGTTTTAGTCCTGGTTTAGACCTGGTTTTAGTCCTGGTTTAGTTTCCAGCAATGAGTGGAATTACTGAAAAAAAAATAAAAATAAAAATAATGTGAAAACAAAGTAACTGTAATCCAATTCCCACTCACTGAATCTGTAACTGTAACTGAATACAGTTACTCATCATTTGTACTCTGATTACATAACTCTGGTACATGTAATCTGTTACTCCCCAACACTGTTAATCTCTATGTACAAATGAATATTTTAGAGCGGCGGCTGGTTCACCTGATGCTCTGGTGGACTCAAGGCGCCGTATATTAAGCTATAAATCAGTTCATATTTGAAATAAAAAAAACTGTCGACGTTCGCGAAGCGGCGGAGTCGTGCTTAGAGGTAAACGATAATGCGGGATTATCACAGCAACATCACGTGACTCTGAGGAAGACGCTAGTGAACAGTCGAAACTGTCAGGTATGAAATAACACTCTAGGTCTGAAAAAAAGAACCTAATAACATTGAATATTTGTCCAGGTAGTTGGCGATTCTGACCAGAAATTTGGTTTGGTCCACCTTTTGTAGGAGTTGAAAAGGGTGATTTGTCGTCCGTCGATGTTTATGACCAATTTCTGGTCAAATGGTCTTGGGTCCTCTGCCGTTAGAGTGGATAAATAACCGGGATCAATACCCTTTACGTGCTTTCTCACTCCGTCCGTCGTGTTGAATTACTGTTTCTTGCCACCGACCAAAATAATTCCCAGCATGCAACGCGCGCTTTTGTCAACAATGAAACAAATCTCAGCCTTTCTCCAGTTCGAGTAAGACTTTCCCTCCAAACTGTATCTGTGCGTCTCTTCTTCCATCACTGACGTCTCCATCACGAGTCCAAAGGGAAAAAAAAAAAAGACCTTGTAGGGCACCAGCTTTTTGACACTTTCACATCAAATTTTCATGGAATCCTTATCTGGCCTCAACCTCAATTTCAGACGGCAGAATGTTATGAGATTACAGGAACCTGTTGGGATTTGGTTATACAGTATTTACAAGGCCGGAACCTTTTAGCACGTACGGCCCCCGAGGTGCTGGTGTGTCCTCGTCAGACTGTGGGAGAGTGAGTTTCTGTCCGAGGAGAGAGGAGATTATGGGATGTAAGCGCAGGAGCATTAGGAGCAGCAGGAGTAATGATAGGAGTAGTAATAGTAGGAGTAGTAATAGTAGGAGTAGTAATAGTAGGAGTAGTAATAGTAGGAGTAGGAGTTTGAGCAAGGGGCAACTGAAGACCCAAGAAAAAATATTGAAAACATGTGTTGTATTTATGTAAAGATTGTATTTTTTCAGTTTTTTTTCTAGATCATTGTTATAAACTTGGAGTAACATTTCTTGGGAATCAAAGGGTTTATGTAACGGAATAGAAATGGACCAATCACAGTTTTTCTTCCAGTGGTGTCTGGGTAAATCAGTGACTCCTCCTGCAGGCGCTGGACTAAAGAAACACCTGTAGGGCCTTCGGTGGCTGGAACGAAGGCCCGAGAAATTCAAGTGAATGTGGGGGATGAGTTTGAGATTGACAGTTGTTTTAGCCAATCATATTTCACTGAGTTGTGGGCGGGATCATATGTCCAAAATCCTGTGATAGTAAATGTAAACAAAACCGCAGTGTCACAAAACCAGTGTTGGGGAGTAACAGATTACATGTACCGGAGTTACGTAATCAGAGTAACTGTATTCAGTTACAGTTACTGTTTCAATAAACTGTAATTGGATTACAGTTACTTTGTTGAAATAAATGGATTACATGGTGGTATTTTCTTGTTTTCACATTTTGAGCTATACCCCCCCTTTTTTTTTTTTTTGGTAATTCCACTCATTGCCGAACACTAAACCAGGACTATACCAGGACTATAACCAGGGCCAAACCAGGTCTAAACCAGGTCTAAACCAGGTCTAAACCAGGTCTAAACCAGGGTCAAACCAGGTCTAAACCAGGTCTAAACCAGGTCTAAACCAGGTCTAAACCAGGTCTAAACCAGGGTCAAACCAGGTCTAAACCAGGTCTAAACCAGGGTCAAACCAGGTCTGAACCAGGTCTAAAACCAGGTCTAAACTAGATCTAAGACAGGACTAAACCAGGACTAAACCATGCTGCTCGGACCGTGTCTCCTCCTCTTCTATCAATAATATTTTAATTTGGTTCAGTAAAGTCTGGGCTTTTTATTTTCTTTTATCAGACAAAACTTCTTCTGTTCAGAATTCCTCATCTTTGCTTCTCTACAGCAAACCAAGTAATCCAAAGTATTCAGATTACTTTACTCACTTTAAGTAATTTAATGGATTACGTTACAAACTACATTTTGGGGTGTGTAATCTGTAATCTGTAGGGGATTACATTTTAAAAGTCACCTTCCTAACACTGACCAAAATGCACTGGATGTCTCTATGTGGACACCTTGGGGATGTCTGAAAGAAGGAGAAAAAAGGGAAAGACCCAAAAACCAGAGCCTGGGCCGAGGTTCGGAGCCTACACCCGGGACGGAGCTCGAAGCCCGCGGATCCATCCATCTGTAGTTGTTGAACACTAGCTAATGATTATAAGGGTGTTTTCACACTGCTACTTTGATTATTATATACACTCCAGTGTGATCCGCTTTCACACCTACAAATGAACCAAAATTTGTCCAGTTGATGTGCCTCTGTTTCCCAGGAGATCAGATACCTCCAATTATCAACACTGATGTTCTCTGTTAATACCACGGGCCGTCCTCATCTCAAATTATCACCATGAACTCATAAAACAGCAAAATGTAGAACTTTGTACGCAACTCACCGTCCTCCAAGCGCGTTGGTCAGATGGTCCAGAGGTTCTGTCCTCCATGTCCTGGTTCCAGACGAGGGCGAGCAAGACCTGAGACTGGGTCCAAGCGTGTACGGTCCGTCCTCTGCGCGCTGATTCCGTGCAGGGAAAGCGAGAATGCGCTGTGGACTACAGGTCTGCTGCTCCGGTCCTCCGCGCTCAAGAACCGCGGCTGGTTCCGAGGTGGTGCAAAGCATCCGGACAGAAGCGTGAATCCAGTTTGGTTCGTTACATGTTGTTCTGTGCATTTGGTTGTTCCCGGGGAAAGTTCTTCTCAGGCCGAGGCTCCTAACATCACTCTCTGCTCCACGTCATCTGAGCCCGACCTGAACGCGAGCTGCTCCTGCTGGTTCAGGACTTTGGTTTGGATCTAGTCCAGGGGTGGGCAAACTATGGCCCAGGAGAATTGTCACTCTGTTGATTGAACTCATGATGGACAAACTGAAGTTGTTTACATAGACTACATCCCTTATAAATTTACTGAAAATATCCTTTTCCGACGTACATCGTCTCATTGATCAACATTCAATCACAGCCCGCTCCAAAGTGGACAACGGACACAGTTTTTTTTTTTTTATTTCACCTACAACTATGAAGGTGAGTGGCTACTGGCTAACATAACTTTACAGTTGCCGATCCGACAAACCATCACTCCGATATTGACGTGTTATTGTCAGAGTAGCGGCATTTCCATTTTTTAATCAAACGTCCCTGCACTCCAAACATTTCTTTATCCTTTGGTTGAAGTGGCAGAATCCTGTTGTTGAAGGCAACCACTGTGCGTAAAGGTCCTGGTTCTGCGAGCGCAGCCGAGCAGCGCGGCTACAAGGGACAGATGCGTAAGAATTTGGAACTTTATGAATGAAGAGGTTACGGGGCGTTACCGGACACTGCAGGTGGAAGCACGCGGTGCATTTGGCTCAAGGTGCAATGATACGGCCAAGCAGAGAAACTATGAAAAACTGAATTGTGTGAAAGTTTTTGTGAATGGACAGGAGCAGCGAGACATTCATTACCTGTTGGCAAAGACTAGGGAGCACGAGAATGTGCTGTGAAGTTCAGTGTGTTGCGACAGTGAACCGGTGCCGGGCTCGCAGTCAGATAGAGACACTAAAAAGATCAATGACTTAGGAATCTGGATATTTTCATGAATAAGGGCTAAAAAAATATTAGAATTATCCCTGGTCATAGAGGACAGAGCGGCTCACACAGGGACCCAGAAATGCGTCGGTCCCTTATAAACTCATAAAAGTTTTTTATAAAGTTATAAAGAGGCGCTGCAGCGCTCATTCTCCTCGTGCGCGCACTTAAAGTTGTGGACTTTTACGCACTCATTAACCTGGCACCTCCACACCCTCTCACCTGCAGGAGGACAGGTGTATGTGGCTCCTCTCGTGCCAACAGAGCAGCGTGCGTAAAGCTCTAACGCTCTAATGGCACAGAGCTTTTACGCCAAATACCCTCCAATACAGGATGGCGGTTCTGTCTCNACGTCCCTGCACTCCGACATTTCTTTATCCTTTGGTCGAAGTGGCAGAATCCTGTTGTTGAAGGCACCACTGTGCGTAAAGGTCCTGGTTCTGCGAGCGCAGCCGAGCAGCGCGGCTACAAGGGACAGATGCGTAAGAATTTGGAACTTTATGAATGAAGAGGTTACGGGGCGTTACCGGACACTGCAGGTGGAAGTGCGCGCGGTGCATTTGGCTCAAGGTGCAATGATACGGCCAAGCAGAGAAACTATGAAAAACTGAATTGTGTGAAAGTTTTTGTGAATGGACAGGAGCAGGAGACATTCATTACCTGTTGGCAAAGACTAGGGAGCACGAGAATGTGCTGTAAAGTTCAGTGTGTTGCGACAGTGAACCGGTGCCGGGCTCGCAGTCAGATAGAGACACTAAAAAGATCAATGACTTAGGAATCTGGATATTTTCATGAATAAGGGCTAAAATATTAGAATTATCCTGGTCATAGAGGACAGAGCGGCTCACACGGGGACCCAGAAATGCGTCGGTCCCTTATAAACTCATAAAAGTTTATGAAGAGGCGGCTGCAGCGCTCATTCTCCTCGTGCGCGCACTTAAAGTTGTGGACTTTTACGCACTCATTAACCTGGCACCTCCACACCCTCTCACCTGCAGGAGGTCAGGTGTATGTGGCTCCTCTCGTGCCAACAGAGCAGCGTGCGTAAAGCTCTGCGCTCTAATGGCACAGAGCTTTACGCCAAATACCCTCCAATACAGGATGGCGGTTCTGTCTCTTTTTCTCTCTCTCATTCAAGATTAGTCCTGGTTTAGTCCTGGTTCATTGGTGTTGGAATGGGGGCATGACGGGGTGGAGGGTTGTCGGTATGACTGTTGGAGTGACTGTATGTCGGGACAGGGGTTGTCTATGCTTTAGAACAGGAGGGTTAGCTTATGCTAACGTCAGTTTGGTGTATGGATATAAGGCGTTTGCCCAACATACCCAACAAAAGCAAGAGTATAAATTTTTAAATGAGGCTAAGTAAATTCCCCCATGTCATTTGTATTCTGAGAGAAAGAACGTTCGCCTCTCAGTTTCAGTCAGCTAACGTCGGCATACGAGTGTCTCTTTTACTAGCACGTAAAGGAGAAAAAAAGTCGGCTTTAACCGGGCTTTCTCGGTGCTTTGTTTTCTCAAAGCACCGTGATGTTTCTGACTTCAATGGACTTTACGATGCTATGAGAAAATAAAAAAGACAGAGCGAGAACACCTGTTTGAAGCGGACTTTTTTCCTCCTTTTTGTGTCTGATACATTTGTCCTGCTCCCGCTGTGGAGCTTTAACTGGTCCCAGTAACTTCTTTTGCCAATTATAAAGCTATTACAAAGTATTTACAAAGAATATGCATTGATCCTGCTGATTATTTCATAATTTAAAAAGAGCAGTGACATCTAGACATCGTTTGAGCCATTGTTGTTGTTGCACCGGAAGTGGAAGTTCACAAAGTAGATAAACCCCGCCCACAAAACCCAGAAGCATGATAATAGTTTATAGTTGCAGCACGTAGTGCAGAATTCATCCTAAGTGAGTGTAAATACGAGTGTGGAGCCAGGCTCTTAACACGTCATGGAGCATATCAGGTCAGTGTAAGTCCCCAGGTTACAAAATGGCCGACCATTCTAGTTAATGGGCTGAGCTCTATGGGGCATGATCCCAGATTAGCCTTTAGCCCGGCTAGGTACTTCCGGTGGCTGAGGGCCGACCGAGCATGTGCAGTAGTATGTTTTCTCCCGCAGGCACACGCAAATGTACAGTACAATTACAATTATAACATTTATATAGTATTTGTCTTTGATTTTTACCAACTTCAAAATAGAAGCAGTGCAGCCTTATGTCTTGAACATCATTACTTCACTCATGGTCCGAATAACTCCTGTAAGAACACTTTCCCATAAAGCATTGCGGCCAACATAATACGCCGCACCTATATATATATATATATATATAATATATATATATATATATATATATATATATATATATATATATATATATATATATATATATATATATATATATATATGCACCATCTACTGGAAATGCATGAAAAATAAAACATCAACAAGGTTTATTATTGTAATTTATTCCAGTTAGGTGCGCCGGATTAAAAGGTTTAAAGAGCCACATACGGCCCCCGGGCCGTAGTTTGCCCACCCCTGATCTATACGCATGGAACGTTTTACAGGTCTGGTTATGCTGTGTCCACAAGTGCGTGTGTTGTCTTGTGAGATGAGGTCTATTTATTAATAAAAACAGATCTCAAGGCTCATGCTCCTGTGTGGTGGAGTAGATTTAATTCACTTTTCATGTTCTCTGAAACTTACGTGAGCAGAACTTGTAGCACGGAGTGTGGAGCACGTTCTACATGAGCACAAAGCAGCGGGGCACGTCATGTCTTGTCTCCTGTCCGGCCCTTTGGTCAAATTTTAGAACCTATGTGGTTCCCGAGGTCAAAAAGTTTGCCCACCCCTGATCTGGTCCAACTGTATTTCTCACACTAGGCTAAAAGCAGTGCATTTTTAAAGTTGAATCTGGTTGCTACGTGAACACGGGAACACCGGGTCGTCTCTGTGTGTGCAGGTCCTGGTCAGGGGTACTCACCCCCAATTTTGACTCACTCTGGAGCCACATGTTCGTACACTGGTTCTCACTCTGATCTTCGTGTGTTACTTTCTCTGTATTGGCCAATGTTGGCAAAATAATTTGAAAATGAATCGCGGCTGCGTCTGGACAACAATCTGTTACTGCGCTGGAGTCGTACAGCGCGTCATTTCAGGCAGAGGAGACGCGTGTCCCTCCCATGATGCATTTAAAATAGTTTGTTTGAACCTGCTGTCTGTGGTTTGGACCTGAGTTCGTGCTCACACCAGAGCAACCGCACCGAAGTTCGGCAGTGCAGATTCAAGCAAACCGAGACCACCTCTTTTTTGAGGTCTCGGTCCGATTGACGCTTTCACACCATGAAAACAAACCGAACTAAGAGCTTTTGGTTCAAATGGACCGTTTGGTGCAACAACTACTGTCGATGTGAAAGCATCTTTAAACCCAGGTCCACGGTTCTCCACTGAGTTTGAGTTATAGGAGTTTGAGTAGTAGAGACTTGTAGTAGTAGTAAGCATGCCTTAAAGTTTTTGATGACTTTGTTTTAGCTCTGGTTTAGACCTGGTTTGGACCTGGTTTAGTCCTGTTTTAGACCTGGTTTAGACCTGGTTTTAGTTATGTTTTAGACCTGGTTTAGTTTTTTAGACCCTGGTTTTAGACCTGGTTTAGACCTGGTTTTAGTTCCTGGTTTAGTCCTGGTTTAGACCTGTTTTTAGACCTGGTTTTAGTCCTGGTTTTAGACCTGGTTTAGTCCTGGTTTAGACCTGGTTTAGTCCTGGTTTAGTCCTGGTTTAGACCTGGTTTATTTTTAGACCTGGTTTAGTTCCTGGTTTAGTGGTTTAGTTCCTGGTTTTAGTTCTGGTTTAGTCCTGGTTTAGAGTCCTGGTTTTAGTCCTGGTTTAGACCTACTTTAGGTTTAGTCCTAGTCCTGGTTTAGACCTGGTTTAGTTCCTGGTTTAGTTTAGTTCCTGGTTTAGACCTGGTTTAGACCTGGTTTTAGTTTTTAGACCTGGTTTAGTCCTGGTTTAGACCTGGTTTAGGTTTTAGTCCTGGTTTAGACCTGGTTTAGTCCTGGTTTAGACCTGGTTTAGACCTGGTTTAGTTTTTAGACCTGGTTTAGACTGGTTTAGACCTGGTTTAGTCCCTGGTTTAGACCTGGTTTAGACCTGGTTTAGACCTGGTTTTAGACCTGGGTTTAGTCCCGGTTTAGTCCTGGTTTAGACCTGGTTTTAGCTCTGGTTTAGTGGCGCCGCCTGCCTGCCGTACTGAGATCTGCGGTTTTTATTCATTTGTACCAAAACGACGAAGCGACGCTGCTGAATCCTGCACGTATCACAGATTAAGAAAATAAAATTGGAGAACAAAGTGAGTGGAGAGCGGTGGGTGTTTGCCTGTGGCGCCGAAAACGGGAGCTGGAAACAAGTGATTAGAGATTAAACCTGCATGAATCACTCCAAATACAACGTCCGGTGAGTAAATGTCGAAGAGAAACAACTGTAACGCGGTTTTAGAACTCTGGAAAGTCGATTTGGCCTGATTTAAATTGGAAAAAGGTGAAATATTAATGACAACGGTGACAAAAAAACGTGTTTAAAAAAGGGAAGGAACAGAAGGAGCAACACAACGTGAGCACAGACAACACAAGCAGAGACAGTTGGCACGATAAATTAGCTGACATTTGAACGGCTAAGTTTAGATTGTTTTAATCAAATCTGGCATTCTCTCAGTTTTCCAAAACGAGTTATCAGGCTGCCTTCTTAAAACTGCACCATCCGACGATTTCTGCTAAATTAGGGTGACCAGATTTTCAGAATTCAAAACTGGGACACACTCGGGTTGGGATGGTTGGTATAAATAAAACTGTGAAGAGCGTGGAACATTGTAGATTCTCGTGTCAGTCATAACCTGAGGGGCTCATGACGCGGCATTTTTTCTTTCTTTGCAAACACGTTTTTCTCTATTTTGGCCTAACAAATGATAATTTATGCTCCTTTCTACTGATCAGATTAGTCAAAAAAAAAAAAAAAAAAAGTGACAATTAATTCCAGTATTTTCAGTGAACTGAACTTTTTGTAAGAACTTGAACGTAAAGTCCTGGTCAGTTGTTGGGGAGTAACAGATTACATGTACCACAGCAGTTATGTAATCAGAGTAACAAATTATGAGTAACTGTATTCAGTTAACAAGTTACCGTTGTATCCTTTGTTTGAAATAAACAGTGGATGTTTACACAGACTGGCGGTTGATTTTCCATGTAGTTATTCACATTTGTACTGGGCTTACTAAATCAGCTCTCTTTTTTTTTATTTTTTTTTTTTCTCGGTAATTCCACTCATTGCCGGAAAATAAAATAGGACTAAAACAGGATTAAGCCAGGTCTAAACCAGGTCTAAACTCAGGTTTAAAACAGGACTAAAAAGGTCTAAACAGCCAGTTAAACCAGGTCTAAACAGGTCAGGACTAAACCAGGTCTAAAACAGGACTAAACAGGTAAACTAAACAGTCTAAAAGCTAAACCAGGTCTAAACCAGGTAAACAGTCTCAGTGGTCTAAACTCAGTCCTATGGAATATAAATTTCTAAGGTTTGTCTCCTCTTCTTCTATCAATAATATTTTTAATTTGGTTCAGTAAAGTCTGGGCTTTTTATTTTCTTTTATCAGACAAAACTTCTTATGTTACGATTTCCTCGTCTTTGCTTCTCTACAGCAAATCAAGTAATCCAAAGTATTCAGATTACATTACTCCCCTTAAGTAACTGAATGGATTCTGTTACAAACTACTTTTTGGGGTGTGTAATCTGTAATCTGTAGGGGAATACATTTTAAAAGTCACCTTCCCAACACTGTTGTTAGGTACGGTGTCGCTCTGCACACAAGTGTTGTCTTACACTAACAATACTTCATCGACGCTGAGACTTCTGCGTGACAATGGTTAAATTTGTCCACTAGAGGTCAGTGTTTCTCCGAGGCCTCAGACACGTCCAACCATTTGAGACAATGCTTCACGAGGCTCCATTCGCCCATCACTACTGAACAGAGACCCAAATAACATAAATAATATCAGAAGACCAAATGAACCAAGACTAAAACTGGGACAAATCGCTGGTTTTGTATAAATCTGCTGGGACAGGGGACACTGGGCTCAAAACTGGGACTGTCCGGGGTAAATGGAGACGTCTGGTCACTCTTGTGTTAAATCCTAGTTTGAACTCCACGACGTGGGAAAAAAAAAAAAAAAACTTCGACTGTTTTTTTTTTTTTTTCCCTAACACCAATCTGGCGTGTGCGAGTGCAGCCTGGTCACCGCACTGTCCTGTCGGGTCAGTAACACCGCCATCTGCCCATCTCGCTCACAAGCCCTGACCCGCTGACGCTCACAGCCACGCGGGCAATTCACAAGACCAGACGCGGAGCCGAGCGGACTCACAGCGACACCGTTCTGCCGAGGATCTCAGGCTGGGGCGGGGGAGGGGGGTTCTACATGTATGTCTATGGCAGAATGATTAGAAGTTGAATCGGAATGAAGCAGAAAACGCACACCGAAGTTCTTTTTGAGGTGCAAATGCAAAGAACGGCAAATTTAAAGTGGAAAAAATGCATAGCACACACTTTATTGATTTATTTATTATTATTATTTTTATATACATTTATTTGACATTTTCAGTTCAGAACAAATGTATGTATTTATTTATTATTTATGTATGTATTTATTTATTTATGAATTTGTGTATTTATTTATTTATTTATTTATTTATTTATGTATTTATTAATTAATTTCTGTATTTATTTATTTATTTTTAATATACATTTATTTGACATTTTCAGTTCAGAACAAATTTATGTATTTATTTATTATTTATTATTTATGATTTATTTATTTATTATATTATTTATGAATTTATGTATTTATTTATTTTATTTTTTTATATACATTTATTTGACATTTTCAGTTCAGAACAAATATTCTACAACAACAAACAAAAAAAAAGACAAAAAACTATGACAAAGACAAGCTTATTGTCAGTGCCAAACAATCATTAAAATACACTGTAATCATCA
>NW_026571115.1:33398523-33437021 GCF_026225935.1 Boleophthalmus pectinirostris | reverse complement strand
GGGCTCAAAACTGGGACTGTCCGGGGTAAATGGAAGACGTCTGGTCACTCTTGTGTTAAATCCTAGTTTGAACTCCACGACGTGGGAAAAAAAAAAAAAAAAACTTCGACTGTTTTTTTTTTTTTTTTTCCCTAACACCAATCTGGCGTGTGCGAGTGCAGCCTGGTCACCGCACTGTCCTGTCGGGTCAGTAACACCGCCATCTGCCCATCTCGCTCACAAGCCCTGACCCGCTGACGCTCACAGCCACGCGGGCAATTCACAAGACCAGACGCGGAGCCGAGCGGACTCACAGCGACACCGTTCTGCCGAGGATCTCAGGCTGGGGCGGGGGAGGGGGGTTCTACATGTATGTCTATGGTAGAATGATTAGAAGTTGAATCGGAATGAAGCAGAAAAACGCACACCGAAGTTCTTTTTGAGGTGCAAATGCAAAGAACGGCAAATTTAAATTTAAAGTGGAAAAATGCATAGCACACACTTTATTGATTTATTTATTATTATTATTTTTATATACATTTATTTGACATTTTCAGTTCAGAACAAATGTATGTATTTATTTATTATTTATGTATGTATTTTATTTATTTATGAATTTGTGTATTTATTTATGAATTTGTGTATTTATTTATTTATTTATTTATGTATTTATTAATTAATTTCTGTATTTATTTATTTATTTTTAATATACATTTATTTGACATTTTCAGTTCAGAACAAATTTATGTATTTATTTATTTATTTATGAATTTATGTATTTATTTATTTATGAATGTATGTATTTATTTATTTTTATTTTTTTATATACATTTATTTGACATTTTCAGTTCAGAACAAATATTCTACAACAACAACAAAAAAAAAAGACAGAAAACTATGACAAAGACAAGCTTATTGTCAGTGCCAAACAATCATTAAAATACACTGTAATCATCAAATCAATAAAAAAATAAGTAAAACGAAAATAAATCATCACATTTAAATTCAAATTTTATGACTTACATAACAAAAACATGTGTAAATAAAGTAGTTAAACAATAATAATAATAAAAATAATGATGAAATATGAAATTAAAGATAAAATTGATAGTAAATAAAAATAGAAGCTTTTTTTAAATTGTCAAATAACATTTCAACAAAAAGCCTTCGTCCATGATCATTTTTCTGGCTTTGGACTACAGTATAGTTTGCGTGTATCCTGAGTTTCGGACTTCCGGTCATCGCGCAATGTATTCTGGGAAGGATCCTCTGAAAAAGTGAGCATCAATCCGCAATGTTTGTTTTCCCAGTGGGATGCGGCTATTGACAAAGTCGATCTTTTCTAGTCTTTTGAACCATATCACTTTTGTTTCTGGTTCTGATATCGTCGTATTTTAGTTTTGGGACTCGGACGAATCAGGCTATTAAATAGTATCTTTGCTCTTTCAGTGGAGTGTACTCATTTTTGCACGACCCTAATTTAACTAAAAATGAAAATTATGTACCGTATTTTCCACACTATAAGGCGCATTGTTATTGTCATTCACATGTAAACCGCACTGAACTATAAGGCGCATTAAACGAAACACAACAGTTAGATAAGTTAGTCAAACTTTATTTAATGCGTTCACAAAAACTCTCAATTTTGTTCAGTTGTAACACGTAAAAAAATTCTGTCTGAGATGCTAAATTGTTGGTGTATTCACAATAAGTCATAATTGTTCAAACAGTTGGGCGATTCCGGCGTCCAGCACGTCCACATCCCTCTCGTCATTATCCGAGTCAGTGTGGTTACTGTTCCCTGCAGTTCAGTTCAGTGATGATTCTGGTCTTGGTGAAAGCTCGGACCACAGTTGATCCTGATCCTGAGCCCGGGCGTCCACGATCCGTTGGCAGATCGTGGCGTAAGTCGCTCGGCGTTGTCTCTCTGTCTTGGTGAATGTGTGTTCTTCTTCTCTCATCCACTGCTCCCATGCAGCTCGCACTTTCACTTTATAACAGCCTTGAGTTTAAAGTGGGCATTGTGAGCGTGTCTCTTGACAGGTGCATTTTGATATTAAAAGGAATCACAGTATGTTTTACTCCGCGATGCTCCTGACTACGGGGCCATAATGCTGCAAGTGGTGTGGCTTTGTAGTTTACTAAAGTCGTACTAAGACACACCAATAAATTCATATATACGGCCTCTGGATTATAAGCTGCACAGTCGTTTATTGATGAAATTAAAGTGCTCCCTATAGTGCGGAAAATACGGTAATCTAAGTTATATTAATAACCTTAGTTTTTTGTTCTAAGTTCAACAAATGCTGTATTCAACTGTGTCCGTTTTGCTAATATGTTTTGTGTTCACTGACATTTTGTATAAAAATTTTACTTTTCAAAAGGGATGTACCCATTTATGCCAAGCACTGTGTCCCAGGTGTGACCAGGTGACCAATTTGATATCTGCAGTGTTGGGGAGTAACAGATTACATGTACCAAAGTTACATAATCAGAGTACAAATTATGAGTAACTGTACAGTACAGTTACTTTGTTGAAATAAATAGATTACACGGCGGTATTTTCCTGTTTTCACATTTTGGGCTAAATCCCCCCCATTTTAAATTTTTATTTTTTTGTAATTCCACTCATTGCCGGAAAATAAACTAGGTCTGAACTAGATCTAAACCAGGTCTAAAACAGTTCTAAAACCAGATCTAAACCAGGACTAAATCAGGACTAAACCAGGTCTAAAACAAAGACTAAAACAGGACTATACCAGGACTATAACAAGGACTAAACCAGGACTAAAACAAGGACTAAAACAGGACTAAACCAGGTCTAAAACAAGGACTAAAACAGGACTAAACCAGGACTAAAACAAGGACTAAAACAAGGACTAAACCAGGACTAAAACAAGGACTAAAACAGGACTAAACCAGGTCTAAAACAAGGACTAAAACAGGACTAAACCAGGACTAAAACAAGAACTAAAACAAGGACTAAACCAGGACTAAAACAAGGACTAAAACAGGACTATACCAGGACTAAACTAGGACTTAAACCAGGTCTAAAACCAGGTCTAAAACCAGGTCTAAAACCAGGTCTAAACCAGGACACTGGTTATCTTCAAACCCCCAGGGAATGTGGATGAATCCAACCTTTGGAACTATTAGCTCAGGGGTGGGCAATCTTTTTGGCTCGGGGGCCACATAGGGTTCTAAAATTTGACTTAAGGACCGGACAGAAGACGGGACATGACGTGTTCAGAGCCCGGCTCCATTGCACTCGTATTTACTCTCATGTAGGACGTATTCTGCACTATGCGCTGCTACTTTTAGACATGTAAGTTCCAGAACTCATGAAAAGTGAAATGAGGTCTGCCCCACTGCACACCAAAGACAAACATGTGTCCCGAGCACTTAGACCAGGGGTGGGCAAACTATGGCCCGGGGGCCGTCTGCGGCCCTTTAAACCTTTTAATCCGGCCCGCCGAACTGGAATAAATTACAATAATAAACCTTGTTGATGTTTTATTTTTCATGCATTTCCAGCGTTTCCCAGTAGATGGCGCACTATATATACATTGAGGTGCGGCAGCTTCTGTTGGTCGCAATGCTTTATGGGAAAGTGTTCTTACAGGAGTTATTCGGACCATGAGTGAAGTAGTTGGTGCTTCAGATATAAG
The DNA here is from genome assembly GCF_026225935.1 of Boleophthalmus pectinirostris. Classification (NCBI taxonomy): domain Eukaryota; kingdom Metazoa; phylum Chordata; class Actinopteri; order Gobiiformes; family Gobiidae; genus Boleophthalmus; species Boleophthalmus pectinirostris. Next base: position 33,433,374 of record NW_026571115.1, on the reverse strand, counting down.
ACTGCACTGCTTCCAGTATGAGTTGGTTATAAATCAATCAAAGAAACCAAAGGACTTTAAGTTGTGATAGTTGCTGTGGACAACAGTTAGGAGACAGGTTTTATCAGACTCACAGATGTTTATCTGTGCTTATAGCGTGAGCATGTTTATCAAGCTGTTACCAGACATATTCAAGAACTGTGAACTAATGATACGCATTCACTTGTGGTGTGCAGCAGTGGAACAGATTTCAACAGTTTTGTGTTCTGAATCTTTCAGAAATGTGTAGCGCGCGTCTGAAGTCCTAGATAACGTGAATGAATGTAATGAATCTGAGCTCTTAACACGTTATGCCCTGTCTTCTGTCCAGCCCTTCAATCAAACTTAAAGACCCTATGTGGCCCATGAGCCAGGAAGTTTACCCACCCCTAACTTAGACCATGGATCTATTAAAATAACTGGATACAGTATTGCTAGCTTGTAGCTGCCTCCAGTTGACGTAGTGGTCACTCACTGGAACTTCAGCAGAAAAAGTCCCGTGGGCCGAGACAAGATTTTTATCATAGAGCGCAATATAATCACAAACTGCTCGTGTTCGTCTGACAGGTCACCTACAGCTTTCAAAATTATCGGATTTGTTGGCGATTTTTACCTATTTTTAGATCATAAACTTTTTCTCGCTCAAAATCCTTGAGTTGTCTTAAAAAAACGCTTTATAATCGTTAGCTTCGGCTACGCACTGCTCCGCTCTAGTTCCTCTCGCTCTGATTGGTCAAAGCGATCACGTGATACACGAGCCCGCGCTCCGTGCGTGTGGTCGCATGCGTTCGCGTGTGCCCGTGGGAGAAAAGAGCACTACTGCGCATGCTCGGTCGGCCCACGGCCACCGGAAGTACCTAGCAAAGCTAGGCTAAGCTGGGATCATGCGCCATTGAGTTCAGCCCATTGACTTGAATGGACGGCCATTTTGGAACCTGGGGGCATGACTTAGACAGTGCGCATAGACGCTACACAGACGATGCTAACGCACAATCTAATCTAACCTTTAGAATTCTCTACTACACTAAGTATGTAGTTTTGAACTTTTATTTTACACGGAGTTGCAATAGAATTAGTGCAGTCTTATGTCTTGAACACTTCTACCTCATTCATGGTCTGAATACACCGCCTGAAATGACTCCTGTCAATACTTTCCCATAAAGCATTGCGGCCAACAGAAGCTGCCGCACCTCAATGTATATATAGTGCGCCATCTACCAGGAAACGCCGGAAATGAAAGAAAGATAAAACAGCAGTAAGGTTTATTTATTATAATTTGGTCAAGTTCTGTGGGTCAGTTTGAATGGCTGCATAAGGTCACCGGGCACTAAATAACTGGATACAGTATTGCTGCTTGTTTCTGCCTCCAGTTGACGTAGTGTCTCTCACTGGAACTTCAGCAGAAAAAATCCCCTGGGCTGAGACAAGATTTTTTCTCATAGAGGCAATGTGAATCACAAACTGCTCGTGTTCGTCTGACAGGGACCTACAGCTTTAAAAAATATCAGGATTTGTTAGCGATTTTTACCTATTTTTAGATCATAAACTTTTTCTCGCTCAAAATCCTTCAGTTGTCTTAAAAAAGCGCTTTATATTCGTTAGCTCCTGCTCCGCTCTAGCTCCATTCTGCTCCTCTCGCTCTGATTGGTCAAAACGATCACGTGATACATGAGCCCGCGCTCCGTGCGTGCTGTCGCGTGTGCCCGTGGGAGAAAGGAGCACTACTGCGCATGCTCGCTCGGTCGGCCCACAGCCACCGGAAGTACCTAGCCATGCTAGGCTAATCTGGGATCATGCGCCATTGAGCTCAGCACGTTAATTTGAATGAGCGGCCATTTTGGAACCTAGGGGGCTTGGCACAGCCCTTTCATCAGCACATATCACAGATGTTCATATCTCCCTAACTGAATCACATTTCAGGAGGCTATACACGTAAGCATACAACACCATTACATATTGTAGGAGTGCTTTGATTCTTTATATGTCATATGTCTACCAAAGACATAGTATAAGCACTGAAGTTTAATTTGTACACACTTGGCTCAGAATTAGTGCAGTCTTATGTCTTGAACACCTCTACCTCATTCATGGTCCGAATACACCGCCTGAAATGACGCCTGTCAATACTTTCCCATAAAGCATTGCGGTCAACAGAAGCCGCCGCACCTCAATGTATATATAGTGCGCCATCTACTGGGAAACGCCGGAAATGCAGGAAAAATAAAACATTAACAAGGTTTATTATTATTATTTATTAAAGTTCGGCAGGCCGGATTAAAAGGTTTAAAGGGCCGCATATGGACCCCGGGCCGTAGTTTGCCCATCCCTGTATTAGCTCCTGAGCTGCACAAAACAGAATCCCTACAGATTTTTGGGGTTGTTTTTAATTTTATTTTTACTTTTTTTTTTTTTTTTTTGGAAGAGACATTCTGCTGCTTGTGTGGAGCTTGCTCTGAGGATCTGTCGGGACAAAGCAAAGGATTATGGGATGGTAGATTCTTTTGGAAACTCTTTCAGACCACCTGTTTGAATGACTTTTTCTTTCCTATTTCCATTTTGGAGCCACATTTCTCACTGAACTTTGGTTGGAGGAATCATTACTCTGTCTCTTTCTGTGGATCTTGTGTAATAAACCACCACAAAATCAGTGTAAAATAAAAGAAGAAAATGAAATAAATAAATAAAAAGAAGTCTGAGCCCAGTCTATATAAACGCTTCGAGGTTCAGACGCCTTTTGTATCACCCGAAGACATTCACACAATATGATAGTAATCCTGTAAATGTCATAGCTGCAGCTCAAACATCACTCAAAACATGAACGGACCGTAAAAATAACCACAAAAGTGCAGCGCTTTTCTCTTACTTGAAAGGTTACAAGTTTTATTTTGAGTGCTGTCAGCGCTTCTTCAACCTTTATTCATTCATGTTTTTCATCTTAAACTTTAACGTCGTCACAGAAATTTTGCACAAAGCAGATACACGACGAGTCAAAAGTTTGGACGCACGTTTTCATTCATGTTTCATTTTTATTTCCACTGATTATTTGTAGATTCTCATTAACACTATGAACGAATCCATATGGAATGTAGTAAACAAAAAGTAAACTCAAAATAATCGCGTGTGTTATTAGGTTCTTTTTTCAGACCAAGGGTTTTGTTTCATACCTGACAGTTTCGACTGATCACTCGAGCTCTTCCTCAGAGTCACGTGATGTTGCTGTGACGTGTCCAGCAGTGTTGTGTATGAACAAGTTCAAATGAAAGTGTTGAACACGTTCATTTTTCAATGAACTTTGAACTGAACGAGATACATTTGTAAATCAAGAACTTGAACGTGAATTTTTATTCAAATTATGTGAAATGAACGACGTACGTCACTGTTGGGGTTCAATTAAAAGTCGGAATTTGTTTTCACCTGATGAGTGACGATCTGCTCGCACTTAACCTCGCGAAACCAGCCGTGTCAACGTGAAGGCTGCTCCACTGGCAGCTCTAGTGGAACAAACCTTCTGTACAGACTCACCACGGTAAACGCAAGGATTTCAAAAGTACATTTCAAAGCACTAATGAACAGTCTTTGTGGAGCTGGGCTCTTTCACAGATACAGAACTGCCCAAGGAGCACGATGTGCTGATGGTCAACGCACAAATACAACAATAGATCCATGCTCTCTGTGGATTTTGACGGGGATACGCGCCTACGCTCGTGTAGAGTGTCAAAAAAGGTGCACCCGCGTAGACCGTTGGGTGACTGTGAAAGGACCGCTCTCTCTTGATTAGTCCTGGTTTAGTCCTGATTTGGTCCTGACCCGCCTGCGTATAATCACTAAACTCCCGTAAAAGTCCAGAACGTCAAAACCCGCCCGTTTCAATAACTATTTGGCTGTACTCGACCCGGTGCAGGACTCTACCTCTTATACTTCTGTCACGTGTAGTGTTATGGCCACGTTGTTTTTCTTTTTCTCTCTCACCTTTTCTCTCCGTCCTCTCGCTTTTCGTCCAAACGGCAGGTCTCTTTCTCCCTCCTTCTCAATCCGTGTATCATTCGTTCATTCGTTTTTCAATGTAAAACCAAAAAAAAAAAAAAAGAAAAAAAAACAGCAGTTTTCTTCACTATTTGTCTCCAAAACCAAAATGAAAAAACAGATAACGATTCGTTTTTTCAGTTTTCGATTTTGTGTTTAAATGAAGAATAGAAAAAACGGATAACAACCGTTTCCCATTTACGTGACTTCCGTGACTGCGATGCCGGACTTTTGCACCGCATACGGACTGAACCAGGACTGATCCAGGTCCAGGACGAGACCGGGACCAGAGCGGGACTGAGACCGGGACAGACCAGGACCAGAGCGGACTCCGAGCTTTGACTCCGAGCCTCAACAGGGTCTAAGCCTCAGCTTCGAGCTCCGGCCCTGCCGTGGGCTCTGAGCCTCCGCTCTGGTCCCGGTCTGGTCCCGGACCTGGTCCATTTGAACCAAACGCTCTTAGTTCGGTTCATTTTCGTTGGTGTGAAAGCGTCAGTCAGATGCTTTGCTCCACCTCGGAACCAGCCGTGGTTCTTGAGCGCGGAGAACCGGAGCAGCTCGTCCGGACCTGTAGTCCACAGAACATTCTCACTTTCCCCACACAGAACCAGCGCGCAGACGATGACATGGAACTGCTCGGACCACTGGTCTCGGTCTCAGTTCCGGTCTGGTCCTGGTCTGGTCCCAGTCTCAGTCCCGCTCTGGTTCCGGTCTGGTCTCGGACCTGGATCAGTCCTGGTTCAGTCCGTACGCGGTGCAAAAGTCCGGCATCGCAGTCACGGAAGTCACGTAAATGGGAAACTGTCGTTATCCGCTTTTTTCCATTCTTCATTTAAACACAAAATCGAAAACTGAAAAAACGAAGAAAACTGTTCTTTTTTTCGTTTTCTTATTTTTGGTTTTATATTGAAAAACGAATGAACGAATGATACACGGATTCTTCTCCTGCCTGCGTCTGTGTCTGAGGCGCTAACAGGTGGGGGAGAGACCGGGCGCTGCGTGGATCAGAGCCCGGGAGAGATAGAGAGATCCCGCTGAGCTCCAGATTGAACACTCCTCGCTCGCCCACAGATATTAGCTCCAATCACACGGCTATTTGTGGACCGCGCCCGGACCATCGCGGACGCGCCAGAAGACGAGGAAACGTTCTGCGGAATTGGCATTTTTCTTTTTTTTTGTTTTTTTTTTTGAGTTTTTAATGATGTTGTAAGCGTTGTTCTCTCATCGGAGGCGTCGCTGGAGTTGTATATTCGCTTCGTTTACGTCTCGGGGCCGGACCTTCTCGTCGAAATCTGATCTGTGGTGTTAGTTTGGTGGTTTGGACTTGGATGGGAGAACGCGGAGAACACCAGGACCCACAGGGGGCGCCAGTGGGGAAAAAAAACAACAAAAAACTAAAACAAAAACTGTTGTTGTGAAGTATTCAATTTTGTTACTACAAATTTTTAAGTATCTGTATTTTACTTAAAGGTTGTATAGAGGATTTTCCAAGGAACGAGAAATCCAGCGACTGTTTGTCCTTTTTCAAATGTTGCGCATGCGTGAAACCACCCCCCCTCCCCTACAGCTCCTACGTAGAAACGCCTCCTCCCTCCTCCTCCTTACGCCAGAAACAGGTTTGTTTACAGCCGGTGCGCGGCACATGACTTGTAACTTGCGGACGAGAAGTGAGGAGCAGGGAGAGAGGAGAGGGGAGAGGAGAGGGGAGCGGGTGCGCGGAGATTCCGTGCGAATTAACTAGCTACAACACGCAGCAGCAAGCGGACTCTTTCTTTGCCTTGAAAATTACGTTTTCAGACATAGGATATCACTTTCGTGTCCTGAAAAACGTTTGTCTAGCTCTTGGAAATAAAGTAAGTTTTCATAATAAGCAGAAGTTTCCTGTCCAGGAGTAATTTGTGGACCAGTGCGTCAGTCTTTAGACCCTGCGTCTGCTTCAGTCGCGCCATCGCTGGAATGAATCTCCAAGAATCACCTTAGTTTGGCTTCGCTGCTTTTCCCCTTTTCTTCTTCTTTCAGCGACCTCAAAAACTGACTTTCTTTTGCGGTGAACTGCTCCTGGATTCTTGTCGCCATTGCAACAAACTTTGTGCGAACTGCGAGGAAGATACAGGTCAAAAAAAGCCGCTAAGAACTGTTGCGTTGGTGGAGTAAACAGCGTCTGTGCGTCTTGCGTCTGTGGACTGCGTGACAGTCGTACGTAAACCACGTACCGGCGGCGCAGGCAAGTCAGTTACACTAGAAACGTAGGGAGATTGATTGACAGCCTGTCAGCTCACAGATAACGAGGCAGTGTCATTATCTATTGGCAAATGTTTAGCCCCACCACGTCCAGAGTTGATGAATTTTTATTCTCTTTTTTTTGGTCATCATAATTACAAGGCTACTGCACCTCTATAATGCTATCATTGACAACTTGAAACAAAAACAAAAACAAAAAAATCCTCCATACAACCTTTAATTGCATTTTTAAGTGGATATTTTTTTTTACTTTTAATTCACTTGCTTCATTATGGATATGTCATATGTCTGGAATGTTCCACAGTGTGACTTTAAACAGCTCAACTTTACATTTATTTCATTACAGGTGGTTTTATAGCTCAAAAATACCTAGAAAAACGGACATTCTGACTGGGAGCAGGGTCGCTTCTCCACAGATCTGACCTGTAACGTGGCCTGGTTTTCCCTGAATTTTCCCTGAATTGTTGCGTCATAGATCTCTGTTACCACAGCAACCGCATCCATGTACCGTTTGTTCTTGTGAATTTCAATTAAAAAGGAAAAAACAATAAAATAGGAAAACAGTTTATTATTTCATGATTGTGTTTTAGTGTCAAAAACAAAACAAAAAAAACAAAAAAAACAAAAAAACTGATTTCGAGCTCTATTTCCAATATTTAATTTAAAGTTTATTTCAAATAACACCAACCAAAAAACAGTCTCAACCACCATGGACCTATAATAAAAACTGTAAAAGATTTTTTACATATATCATTCATTCATTAATTTTAAATAAACGAAAACAAACAAACAAACAAAACAGTTTTCTTCATGATTTGTCTTCAAAACCAAAATGAAAAAAACATGATCATGATTTGTTTTTTCAGTTTTCAATTTTGTGTTTAAATGAAAAAAAAAAAAAAAAAAAAAAAAAAAAAACATATCACGGCCGTTTCCCGTTTCCAGGACTGAACCAGTCAGGGTCCAGACCGGAACCAGACCGGGACCAGGGCCTGGACTTAGACCGGGACTGAGACCAGGAACAAGACTGGGACCAAGACTGGGACTGAGACTGGGACCGAGACCAGGAACAAGACCGGGACCGAGACCGGGACCGAGACCGGGACCGGGACCGAGACCGGCGGGACTGAGACCAGGAACGGGAACAAGACTGGGACTGAGACCGGGACTGAGACCAGAAACAAGACCGGGATTGGGACTGAGACCGGCACTGAGACCGGCGGGACCGAGACCGGGACGAAACCGGGACGAGACCGGGACCGAGACCGAGATCGAGACCGGGACCGGGACTGGGACCGAGACCGGGAACGAGACCGGGAACGAGACCGGGACCGGGACCGGGACCGGGACTGAGACAGAAACTGAGACCAGGACCTGAGACCGGGACTGAAAACGGTTTTAGTCCTGGTTTGATCCTGTTTTAGTCCTGATTCAGTCCTGGTATGCAGCTCAAAAGTCCGGCATCGCAGTTTATTCATTTAAACACAAAACTGAAAACAGAAAAACCAAATCATTATCCGTTTTTTTTTTTTTTTTTTTTTTTTCATTTTTGGTTTTGGAGACAAATAATGAAGAAAATCATTGTTTTTCATTTTCTTATTTCTGGTTTTATTTTGAAAAGCAAATGAACGAATGATACACAGATTTCTATCCTACGCACACGGATGTTTCTGAAAGCTTTCATACTCCATCCTTTTTTTTTGTATTAATCTCTTCATCCTTGTTGGAGTAATTCAGCATCATAACAGGTTCTGAAGTGCAAATGTAATTGATGTCACGAGGGAGGAACTACATTGTCTCACAAATAGAATCCCCAATAACCTTAATCTAGTCTCATCCATCACCCTCTGAACAAAGCCCCCGCAGTCTCCTCCCCGACATAAATCATCTCACTCCCTCTGCACTCCGCACTCCCCACTCCGCTCCGGGAAATAAACCGACCAATCCCGTTCCCGTTCTCACCTTCGACGAGCCAATCCGCCGCCGCCGCCTCGACCCCGCGTCCGGCCTCGGTCCTCCGAAAAAGGCTCGGATCGCGTCGGACAGGCGGCGCCCTTCGGATGCCGGCGTGACGGACGGCGGCGCGCGGAATGACATTTGGATAATAGAGAGCACCACTGTTGGGCAGGTTACTTTGAAACTGTAATGTGTTATTTATTACCTATTACTAGTATTTCGTTACATTACAATATTACTGCATTTAAAATGTAAGGCATTACTATTGCATTACTTTAAGTTACTCTCACCAAAATAACCTTTGCGCTGTATATGGACTGAACCAGGACTAAACCAGGTCTAAACCAGGTCTAAACCAGGTCTAAACCAGGACTAAACCAGAAGTGAACTAGGACTAAAACAGGACTCACTGTGGGGACGGTCTTGAAGGTGACCGCAGGAGAAAGGAGCGGCTCTGCTCCACACCTCATGGAGGTAAGAGCGTCTGTCGCCCAGTCGCTCTTTATGGACCCTGCTGCTCGGGCTCACGGTCCTGATTTCAGCAACTATTTGCAGGTACCTGAGCTGGTGCAAGAGTCTGTTACAGCGCGTAACTTCTACCTTCCTTCAGCGTGTCCAGAAGTCCAACTTTTTGTGTGATGGTTGCATCTTCCTCTGTCTTTTGGGTGCGAGCGCAGGAGCCTTTGTTGGTGCAGAACGTTTCGTCGATGTTGTGGGTTTCGTCGGGGAGAAAACTTGCAGACATACAGCACTTCAGAATCACACTGCTACAGATTGAACATGTATTTAAATTTGGCAGCTGAACACATTCTGTACTGTACAGGAGACAGGAGTCCCTTGACCAGTCAGGACGCAGCGGGAGGAACGCAATATGCATTCATACAATGTAAAAAAAAAAAAAGGGCATGCAAAATTGCACACAAAAAAAAAAAATTTTATCTGCGAAACAGCGAGACCGCGAAATGTGAACTGCGTTAGAGCGAGGGACGAGTGTAAACCAGGTCTAAACCAGAACTGACCCAGGTCTAAACCAGGTCTAAACAGCGTGGAGTTCTTTGTCAGTCCTTTCGTCCGCGGTTACCTGAAGGTCTACGAGGGGCGTCTCCGCCGTTTCACCGCTGCTGATATCGAGGTGATTTTAGCGAATTTGTATAAAGAAAAACCCACCACTTCAATCCAGGTTAAAAAAACATTGTAAATTACTCACATTTGTACCGAGTAAAATATTACTATTTTTTTCCCCTGTAATGCCGTAACATTACCGCGTTACAGTAAAAAGTATTGCATTACTGTAATTCGTTACTTTTATAACACGTTACTCCCAACACTGAGGAGCACAAACGGGGACGGCGCGTTCGGGGACTCGTCGGGAACGTTTGGGCGACGGGAGATTTGTCAGAACCGACGCGGCGAAGTCAGTACTGAAAGACGTGTTGAGATAATTTAGTAGAGTGAGGGAATGGAGGCTAAAGGGGAGAGTGAAGTACTTGGAATAAAGGGGAGAGTGATGTATGGACTAAAGGGGAGAGTGAGGGGAAAGAGGGAAGAGGTGTGGAGGACTAAATGGGAGAGTGAGGTCTGGAGTAAAGGGGAGAGTGACGAGGGACAGAGGGAACGGGTCTGGATGACTAAATGGGAGACTGAGGTGCTGGACTAAAGGGGAGAGTGAGGTGCAGGGGCTAAAAGGGGAGAGTGAGGGGGAAAGAGGAAAGAGGTTTGGAGGACTAAAGGGGTGTGAGTGAGTTGGGGAGGAGGGGTGCTGAGGACTGAAAGGGTAGAGTGAAAAGGGCGGAGCGGTGGGTCTGGACTAAAGGGGAGAGTGCGGGGGGGAGGAGGTGCTCAGACTAAAGGGGAGAGTAAGATCTGGACTAAAGGGGAGAGTGAGGGGAAAAGGTGCAGGGGCTAAAGGGGAGAGTGAGGTCTGGACTAAAGAGGAGAGTGAGGGGAAAGAGGGAAAGGGTCTGAAGGACTAAAGGGGAGAGTGAGGGGGAAGGAGGTGCTCAGACTAAAGGGGGAGAGTAAGATCTGGACTAAAGGGGAGAGTGAGGGGAAAGAGGGAAGGCGTCTGGACGAATAAAGAGGAGAGTGAGGGGGAGGAGTTGCTCAGACTAAAGGGTGCTGGGACTAAAGGGGAGAGTGAGGTCTGGACTAAAGGGGAGAGTGAGGGGGAAGGGGTCTGGAGGACTAAATGGTGTGAAGTCTGGACTAAAGGGGAGAGTGAGGTCTGGACTAAAGGGAAGAGGTCTAGAGGATTAAAGAGGAGAGTGAAGTACTTGGACTAAAGGGGAGAGTGAGGGAAAAGAGGGAAGGAGTCAAGAGGACTAAAGGGGAAAATTGGGCTGGGACTAAAGGGGAGAGTGAGGGTAAAGAGAAGAGGTCTGGAGGACTAAAGGGGGGGGTGAGGTGCTGGGACTAAAAGACAGAGTGAAAGGGAGGAGGGATGGGATCTGGACTAAAGGATAGAGCGAGGAGAAAGAAGGAAGGGGTCAAGAGGATTAAAAGGGGAGAGTGACGGGGGAAGAGGTGCAAGGACTAAAGGACTAAAGGGGAGAATGAAGGGTAGGAAAGGCGGATCTGGACTAAAGGGGAGGATGAGGTCTGGACTAAAGGGGAGAGAGAAGTGCTGGGACTAAGGAGTGAGATCTGGAGTAAAGGACTGAAGGGGAGAATGAAGGGGAAAAGGGAAGGGGTCTAGAGGACTAAAGAGTCAGAATGAAGGGGAGGAGGGGTGAATCTGGACTAAAAGGAAGAGTGAGTGAAAAGAGGAAAAGGGTCTGGAGGACTAAAGGGGCGTAAGTGAGTGGGGAGGAGGGGTGGGGTGTTGAGGACTAAAGGGGAGAGTGAGGGGAACGAGGGAAGGAGTCTGGAAAACTAAAAGGGAGAGTGAGGGGGGAGGAGGGATGGGGTGTTGAGGACTAAAGGGGTAGAATGAATGGGAGGAGGGATGGTATCTGGACTAAATTAGAACACAGCGCTGTAAATGACTCGATGTATTTATTGACTAAGTGACACGGACATTCAATTTAAAGGAAAAGTTAGGACCAAACAAGTTGTTCGTCTGAGATGAGATAAATCAGATTAGATTCAAAATGACGGCTGAAACCAACGAGCTCCTTCATTTCACACGTGTCACTGAAATAAACAAATGTGATTGCACCAGTGTGTTGGGAGTTTGTCTCAAGACGCGATAAAGGGAAGAGTGATCAGACTCAGAAAACAGATGAGAGAGAACATTCTGGACCTGTCACATGAACCCAGTTTGAATTAATTGAATTGAATTCTAAAATTTTTACACAGTTAAGATGCAAAAAACCCAACATAATTTAAAGTTAAGAGTCACTTTAAAGGTGCATTTGTTTTTTTATTGCTCAAAATACATTCTTACTATGAGCCCATTTTAGAATGTTGTCACCTCATCAAAAACAGACTGAACCAGGATTGAACCAGATCTAAAACAGGAGTCCTGGTGTAGTCCTGGTTTAGTCCTGTTTACTCATAAACTCATAAAACAGCAGCATGTAGCCTACAACTTCATGCAAATCTCACCGTACATCAGCCCGGAGAAGAAGTAACAGTAACAGCGATGTAGTAACACAATGTAGTAACAGCAATGTAGTAACACATTGTAGTAAGAGCGATGTAGTAACACAGTGTAGTAACAACGATGTAGTAACACACTGTAGTAAGAGCGATGTAGTAACACATGTGTAGTAAGAGCGATGTAGTAACACAGTGTAGTAACAGCGATGTAGTAACACAGTGTAGTAAGAGCGATGTAGTAACACAGTGTAGTAACAGCGATGTAGTAACACATTGTAGTAAGAGCGATGTAGTAACACAGTGTAGTAAGAGCGATGTAGTAACACAGTGTAGTAACAACGATGTAGTAACACGTTGTAGTAAGAGCGATGTAGTAACACAGTGTAGTAACAGCGATGTAGTAACACATTGTAGTAAGAGCGATGTAGTAACACAGTGTAGTAACAGTGTAGTAACGAGTGTAGTAACACATTGTAGTAAGAGCGATGTAGTAACACAGTGTAGTAACAGCGATGTAGTAACACATTGTAGTAAGAGCGATGTAGTAACACAGTGTAGTAACAACGATGTATGTAGTAAACACCGATGTAGTAACACATGTAGTGTAGTAACAGCGATGTAAGTAAACACATTGTAGTAAGAGCGATGTGTAGTAACACGATGTAGTAACACAGTGTAGTAACAACGATGTAGTAACACCGATGTAGTAACAGTGTAGTAACAGCGATGTAGTAACAGCGATGTAGTAACAGCGATGTAGTAACACAGTGTAGTAACACAGTGTAGTAACAACGATGTAGTAACACCGATGTAGTAACGGAGTAGTAACAGTGTAGTAACAGCGATGTAGTAACAGCGATGTAGTAACACGAGTGTAGTAACACCGATGTAGTAACACAGTGTAGTAACACAGTGTAGTAACAACGATGTAGTAACACCGATGTAGTAACAGTGTAGTAACAGTGTAGTAACAGTGTAGTAACAGCGATGTAGTAACAGTAGTAACACCGATGAAGACACAGGAGCACTGACTGTAGCTCGCAACCCGTCAGGACTGGGCTGGGGGTCTGGTCCTTGGTCTTGTGTCGTTGGTCTGATAGGTCCAGAGGCTCCGTCGTCCACTCTCCAGTCCAGCTCCTCTGAGCCCGGACAGAACCAGAGCTGCTCCCGCTGGTTCAGGACTCTGGTTTGGATCTAGTCCAACTGTATTTCTCACACTAGGCTAAAAGCAGGACATTTTTGAAGTTGAATCAATTGAATAGGCTATTATGGCCTATTTATTTATTTATGTCCTATTGCCATAAAATTATTTGGTTAATTAATTACTTAAAATAACAAATGATGGTTGCTACGTGAAGATGGGGAACGCCGGGACCTCTCTGTGGGTGCACTATCACCTGGTTCTCCAGGTCTCGTCCATATCTGACTGACTCACCTGTGACGAACTGGTGCATCCAGAATTTTACAGAGGTGATTGCAGATCCTTCTCTGTTCAGTAATAGCACGTAAAAACTAAATATGCAGGATTAGTGAGTTAAACATGTGTGAATGAAACAAAACACAACTCCAGGTTTGTTTGTGACGAGGAAACTACATTAGAACATAGATCAGAAAACAGTATGGGCCCTGGAAGGGCGCTGGCGACAAAGGCGTGTGTGGAATGTCCTGTCCCGGGTCCTGGCGGTGCAGCGTCACGAGGCTGCAGACGCCGGAGCGGAGTGGACCGGGCCCGCATACAGAACAGACGGGCGGACGTGAGATCAGCCGCAGTGTTAAGCAGGAGAGACAGATCAGCGAGTCGGAGCAGAAAAGACGTGTCGCTTTACAAATACGCGGCGCCACACCTCCTCTGCGCCTCGTCCGGGTTAATCGCTCCATTTTTCACGAGAAATTCACAGAGAGAATTTTATCCTGCGCTTTATCACGAAGGCGGCGTGTTGTGCTGTCCGAAAATAGAACGCTGAAGGAGAGAGAGAAGAGAGACAGAAAAGAGGAGAGAGGAGGAGAAAAGAGAGAAGAGATCGACTCCCGTGGTCTAAAACAGAGGTGATGGAGGGTTAAAATAACCGGGACTGGACCAGGACTAAATCAGGACTAAACAAGGACTGGACCAGGACTAAACGAGCTCTAAACCAGGGCTGAACTAGGACTAAATCGGGACTAAATCAGGACTAATACAGGATTGAACAAAGACTAAACCAGGACCAAACGAGGACAAAACAAGGACTGAACCAGGACTGGACCAGGATTAAACCAGGACTAAACAAGGACTGAACCAGGACTAGACCAGGATTAAACCAGGACTAAACGTGGACTGAACCAAGACTAAACAAGGACTGAACCATGACTAAATCAGGACTAATACAGGCCCGAACCAAGACAGAACCAAGACTAAACAAGGACTAAACCAGGATTAAACCAGGACTGTACAAGGACTGAACCAGGTCTAAACCAGAACTGAACAAGGACTGAACCAGGTCTAAACCAGAACTAAACCAGGACTGGACCAGCACTAAACCAGAACTAAACCAGGACTAAACAAGGACTGAACCAGGACTGAACCAGGACTAAACAAAGACTGAACCAGAACTAAACCAGAACTAAACCAGGACTAAACCAGGACTGAACCAGGACTGAACAAGGACTAAACCAGGACTGAACAAGGACTAAACCAGGACTAAACCAGGACTGGACCAGCACTAAACCAGGACTAAACCAGGCCTAAACCAGGACTAAACCAGGCCTAAACCAGAACTAAACCAGAACTAAACCAGGACTAAACAGGACTAAAACCAGGACTAAACCAGAACTAAACCAGGACTAAACCAGGACTGAAGCAGGCCTAAACCAGGCCTAAACCAGGACTAAACCAGGACTAAACAGGACTAAACCAGGACTAAACTAGGACTAAACTAGGACTGAACCAGAACTAAACCAGGAACTAAACCAGGACTAACCACAACAAAAGGACCATGAGACGTGAAAACGACACAAGAACACGGTTATAATCTCGAAAACGTCGATTTTACGTAATAATAGGTCCACTTTAAATATCGAATTTCTCTGCTTAGGTTTGTAAAACATTTAGAAAAACACACACACAAACACAAAAAGGAAAACAGACTCTGTACAAGTCGAGTCGGTTTCTCCGTGTTGGTGTTTTCAGAAGAGGTGAAGGCTGAAACCTGCTGTAGGACGTGAGAGTTTGACCTCAGGATTTCAATGCCTCTTTTGTACAAATAATATAACATTTAATATCTCCGTGTGGTTTTAATTCAAATGTTAATTCAACTTTTCCCTGAAACGTAAATTCACGTACAGTGTGAATCCAGGAACGTACGAGCTGGAGGTGTTTGGGTTCGTCGTGCAGATTTATTCTATTATTATCGTCGTTATTTGCATTTGACATTTAAAGAGCCGTTTTTCAGTGTTGGGAATGTCACTTTTAAAATGTAATCCCCTACAGATTACAGATTACATACACCAAAATGTAGTTTGGAACGTAATCCATTAAATTACTTAAAGTGAGTAATGTAATCTGAATACTTTGGATTACTTGATTTGCTGCAGAGAAGCAAAGACGAGGAAATCGTAACATAAGAAGTTTTGTCTGATAAAAGAAAATGAAAAGTCCAGACTTTACTGAACCAACTTAAAAATATTATTGATAGAAGAAGAGGAGACACGTCCACGCAGCAGGATTTAGTCCTGGTTTAGACCTGGTTTAGTCCTGGTTTAGTCCTGGTTTAGACCTGGTTTAGTCCTGGTTTAGTCCTGGTTTAGACCTGGTTTAGTCCTGGTTTAGTCCTGGTTTAGTCCTGGTTTAGACCTGGTTTAGTCCTGGTTTAGTACTGGTTTAGTCCTGGTTTAGACCTGGTTTAGTCCTAGTTTAGTCCTGGTTTAGATCTAGTTTAGACCTGGTTTAGACCTGGTTTAGTCCTGCCTTAGTCCTGGTTTAGACCTGGTTTAGTCCTGGTTTAGACGTGGTTTAGATCTAGTTTAGTCCTTGTTTAGACCTGCTTTAGTCCTGGTTTAGACCTGGTTTAGTACTGGTTTAGACCTGGCTTAGATCTAGTTTAGTCCTGGTTTAGGTCCTGGTTTAGATCTAGTTTAGACCTGGTTTAGTCCTGGTTTAGATCTAGTTTAGTCCTGGTTTAGACCTGGTTTAGTCCTGCCTTAGTCCTGGTTTAGACCTGGTTTAGTCCTGGTTTAGATGTGGTTTAGATCTAGTTTAGTCCTGGTTTAGACCTGCTTTAGTCCTGGTTTAGACCTGGTTTAGTCCTGGTTTAGATCTAGTTTAGACCTGGTTTAGTCCTGGTTTAGATCTAGTTTAGTCCTGGTTTAGACCTGGTTTAGTCCTGCCTTAGTCCTGGTTTAGACCTGGTTTAGTCCTGGTTTAGATGTGGTTTAGATCTAGTTTAGTCCTGGTTTAGACCTGCTTTAGTCCTGGTTTAGACCTGGTTTAGTCCTGGTTTAGACCTGGCTTAGATCTAGTTTAGTCCTGGTTTAGACCTGCTTTAGTCCTGGTTTAGAGATGGTTTAGTCTTGGTTTAGACCTGGCTTAGATCTAGTTTAGACCTGGTTTAGTCCTGGTTTAGACCTGGCTTAGATCTAGTTTAGTCCTGGTTTAGTCCTGGTTTAGATCTAGTTTAGACCTGGTTTAGTCCTGGTTTAGACCTGGCTTAGATCTAGTTTAGTCCTGGTTTAGTCCTGGTTTAGATCTAGTTTAGACCTGGGGATACAGCCTGAAATGTAAAAACAGGAAAATCCCGCTGTGTAATCCATTTATTTCAACAAAGTAACTGTAATCCAATTACCACTCACTGAAACAGTAACTGTAACTGAATACAGTTACTCATAATTTGTACTCTGATTACTTAACTCCGGTACATGTAATCTGTTACTCCACACTGTCGTTATTACACATTTTTCTGGTCTGTTATAATGGGCTGGTCTTTAAACAGAAAGTTGTCATTTGGTCTTACGATATTTTATGTTCTGAGGTTCTTTTTTCAGACTCTTTTTAAAAAAAAAAATTAGTTTTAAATGCACAAAATTCACAAATGGACAGAAATCACGACCAACCTGCGCTAAACAAGGACTCCACCAGGACTAAACCGGGATTAAACCAGAACTGAACCAAGACTGAACGAGGATTGAATCAGGACCAAACCAGACTTAAAAGTGCTTGGGTTATTTCTTCTTGTCGTCTGCACTGAAATGGAGCAAAGGATCATGGTCAATGTAGTTTAAACTGTTGCTGCACCATAACTCTTCATTTAAGCAAAGAAACTTGTAATTCGTTATATTGTGATGGTCGACGATATTATTGTGAGAAGTTTAACGATACGATATCACGATATTTCAGTTACTGTTACATCCCATAGATGGATGGATAGATTGGATTGGTTGGATTGATTGATTAATTTGATTGATTTGATTGATTGATTTGGATTGATTGGATGGATTGGATTGATTGATTGATTGATTAATTAACATTGATTGATTGATTGATTTGGATTGATTGATTGATTGATGGATTGATTTGATTGATTGGATGGATTGATTTGATTGATTGATTGATTGATTGATTGATTTGATTGATTGATTGATTGATTGATTGATTGATTGATTAATTACATTGGTTGATTGATTGTTGATTTGATTGATTGGATGGATTGATTGTATTGATTGATTGATTTGGATTGATTGATTGATTGATTTGATTGATTATTTGCTTGATTGGATTGACTGATTGATTTGGATTGATTGATTGATTAATTGATTGATTGGATTGATTGATTTGGATTGATTGATTGGATGGATTGACTGATTAATTTGATTGATTTGATTAATTAATTGATTGATTGGATTGATTTGATTAATTGATTTGATTTGATTGATTGATTGATTTGGATTGATTGATTGGATTGATTGATTGGACTGATTGATTGGATGGATTGGATTGATTGATTTGATTGATTGATTTTGCCATTGGTGATACCAGTGAACAAGGTTACAAGTCAGAGCTGTGGAAAGGTGACGCCGCTCACCCTAACAACGCTTTCGTGTTTTCAGCGATAAAAACACCAGACTTTGAATAAATAAATAAATACAACCGATACTTTTTACTCCTCGCTGTTCAAAACTCCAGGCAAACCGAAATAATATCTCCACGGAGACGAGGATGTTACACAGTGGACCTTTATTAAAACAGAACTAATCGCCCTCGGTGGACGTTCGGCTCTCTCCAGTCGACGAGTTGTATTCAGATTTTTCCCCATTTGTGCTTTAACTAGCGTCGTTTTCCTCACAGCCGCCGCGCTCATTATTTAAACAGCTAGAATGACAAACCGCGCACCTCCTGAGATCGCTTCAGAGAGAACATTACGTGACGTCAGGCCCGTCGTTTAGTCATTTTTAGGCTCCAAATCGGATTGTGCGGGGTTTAAAATACTCGGGCGTGTTGAAACAGGATTACACGGCGAATGTGAGGATTAATAGAAGCACAGTTATAATAAACACCTCTAATTCTGTGTAATGAAGCGCTACGTTTAAATATAGAAGGAGAAGAGAAGAAGAAACACCGTCAACGAGAATGGTAAAAGTGCGTTGGGGAAGAAGTTGGGACTCCCACGTAACAGCGAGGTTTAGGGTTCCGTTCCTTTGTAGATTATACCCAATATCACAACAATAAAACACAAAAACAGTATTCACCTACTTCTACTCTTTGATTTCCTTTCAAATTTATATTACATTGTTTTGTTCAGCAAAATAACATATTAAATGTTCACATTAGTTTCAAGTATTTTCCTATGGGTCCAGTCAAGCAGAAGTAAACATCAAGGCCAAGAATTCAAGTTAATCTGATATAAAAATGTATTGAACAGATACATATGTACTCTAGTTTATGAAACTGTTGACCTTTTTTCTGTACCATTTTTGGTTCTAAAGTTACATATGTTTTAAACAGACCATGTATGAAACATGGAACAAAAATTTTTTCCCCAAATTTCAAAGACCTGCAAATCATGTAAATAAATGGATGTATTTCATCATATCTTGTGTTATTCCATCTTTGAACTGTTGATGAAGGGACATGATTTTTTTTTTAAAAAAAAAATGTATTTAAAATGATAAAAATTTGCTTGGAAGGACTGACATATTTTATAGAAATAGTTTCCTTTCATTTTGAAGTAATATTAAAGTATTCGGAAGAAAAAAGTTGACAAATTATGTAAAATCCTGCACCTTCTACTTGTTTGAACAATTTTCCCTCCGTTACTTTTCCCTCCGTTACCATGAACCTTTCTTAATAAAAAATCTCATGACTCAAAAAGTAAGAGGTTTTTCAACCTAATCTTGTACCATATGGTAGAAAACTATATGAAGCAAATATTCAAACCAGTTTGTTAAGGATATGTAAGTGAGAACCAAGAGTTATCACTGTTTGGATTTATTGCCCAAAAAGTGCTGCATATTTCATTCCCTCTGTTACCAACATGAGTTTTAAAGTTTTTTGTCAACAACTTGAAAGAATATCACAGGTTTAACTTGACCCTGTTGGAGTGTAACTCTTTCCTACATTCTGATACTTTACTTATTTCAATAGTCCCTCTAGTTTCTGAATAAGAGACATTTGAATGTCAAAAATCTGCCCCTGTTTCCCTCCGTTACCATTTGACCGGACCCAGATTATACCCAATATCACAACAATAAAACACAAAACCGGTATTCACCTACTTCTACTCTTTTGATTTCCTTTCAAATTTATGTTACATTGTTTTGTTCGGCAAAATAACATATTACATGTTCACGTTAGTTACAAGTCTTTTCCTATTTATTAGGACTTTTACTTTAGCCTGATTCATCAACCAGTTTCACTTAGGATTCGTTCCGTTGACTGAAGGGGCCAATCGCTGCTATTTGGTCGTGACGTACGTAATGCTCCGCTAACGGGGCTAACTGGTATATTAAGCTTTTCCCAAATCCTGTAGGAAGAAGGACAATAACGTCTTTTCCCTTGATAAAATTTACCAAACATTCTCTTTGTTAAATCCTCGATCTCGGGAATCGTTGCCAACACAGAATGTATGACTCTTCGCTGATTGGCTGGTGCGCGGACTCGTACTTTTGGGGTTTTTGCGAGACATCTAGTGTATTCCTTTAACTTCTTGGGTTCTTTTTAAAGACAATGCAGTAAAGTGTATTTAGCTTGTTGACATGTTTCTGCTGCTGCGTCTTCAGAACTGTCCCTGGTGTTGGTGTTGACGTGTCGTATATCGTCTCTTGTTACTTCCTGTGGGCGTGGTCAGACCTGATGGACCTGCGGGTCGCTCAGACTGACCATCGCCTGGTGTTTTCTGGAGGAGGGTGTCCCAGGTGTGTGAAAGGAACGCGCCATCATCAAGGTTAACGCTGTCCGTGCCTCGTTTCCTGATGTCACTGTCCTCCCTGATCCAGCGTTTGAACTTGTTGTTTTCCGATCCAAAAAAATAAAATAAAAAGGAACACCAAAAGGAATGCGAAAAGGAAACATCAGGGAGACTCACCTGAACACAAAAAGACAAAGCAGAACAGGAAAACCTAAAATCCGCCGTATCAGACACTGTAAAAGAAATAACCACATTCTGGATCGGGACGGGGCTCGGGTCTTTGGATCAGAAAACAACAAGTTCAAACAGATTATTACGGATAATTCTGATTTAAGTTTAATTCCGAATAACTTTAAAAGTGTTTACATGGTCTTTTTAAAGTGGAATTAATGTTGATTCAAAGTAAAATTATTCTTAATCAGAATTGAAGCTCTCATGTAAACGGGGCAAGTGTGACATTAAAAACTTTCTGGCCTTTTTAAGAACTGTTCATTCTCCCCGTTCTCCACAAACAAACAAACAAACAAACTCCGCTGTCCTCCAGCTTCAGCCGAGTTTAGACGTGTTCCACATCATCAGTAAAGTGGAAACAGGATGAGATGTCTGCAGTATTAAACACGCTTCACAAAATGCGTTTAATACTACAAACAATCAAACAATCTTATCTCCGGTTCAAAGTTCCACGACGGCAGCTTCATTAAAACTGCTGTTATGGTTTTGAAGTCGTCGTGTATCACTGCGCTCGCTCTCTCCACGACTGACAGTGTTTTAAAATGTAATCCCCTACAGATTACAGATTACACACACCAAAATGTAGTTTATAACGTAATCCATTAAATTACTTAAAGTGAGTAATGTAATCTGAATACTTTGGATTACTTGATTTGCTGTAGAGAAGCAAAGACGAGGAAATCGTAACATAAGAAGTTTTGTCTGATAAAAGAAAATAAAAAGCCCAGACTTTACTGAACCAAATTAAAAATATTACTGATAGAAGACGAGGAGACACGTCCACACAGCAGGATTTAGTCCTGTTAAATCCTGGTTTAGACCTGGTTTAGACCTGGTTTAGACCTGGTTTAGACCTGGTTTAGACCTGGTTTTAGACCTGGTTTAGACCTGGTTTAGACCTGGTTTAGACCTGGTTTAGACCTGGTTTAGACCTGGTTTAGACCTGGTGGTTTAGACCTGGTTTAGACCTGGTTTTAGACCTGGTTTTAGACCTGGTTTTAAACCTGGTTTAGATCTGGTTTAGACTTGGTTTAGACCTGGTTTAGACCTGGTTTAGACCTGGTTTTAGACCTGGTTTAGACCTGGTTTAGTCCTGGTTTAGACCTGGTTTTAGACCTGGTTTTAGACCTGGTTTAGTCCTGGTTTAGTCCTGGTTTAGACCTGGTTTAGACCTGGTTTAGACCTGGTTTAGTCCTGCTAAATCCTGTTTAAGACCTGGTTTAGACCTGGTTTTAGACCTGGTTTAGACCTGGTTTTAGACCTGGTTTAGACCTGGTTTAGTCCTGGTTTAGACCTGGTTTTAGACCTGGTTTTTTTAGCCTGGTTTTAGACCTGGTTTAGTTTAGTCCTGGTTTAGACTTGGTTTTAGACCTGGTTTATACCTGGTTTAGACCTGGTTTAGTCCTGCTAAATCCCGTTTAAGACCTGGTTTTAGACCTGGTTTAGTCCTGGTTTAATTCTGGTTTAGACCTGGTCCCCCCCCAAAAAAAGGGGGGGAATAGCCCAAAATGTGAAAACAGGAAAATCCCGCCGTGTAATCCATTTATTTCAACAAAGTAACTGTAATCCAATTACCACTCACTGAAACAGTAACTGTAACTGAATACAGTTACTCATAATTAGTACTCTGATTACTTAACTCTGGTACATGTAATCTGTTACTCCCCGACACTGACGACGGCTCAGTGCCAGAACAAACACACACACAGAGACAGAGGAGAGTTGTGTGACAGTGCAGTGAGGCAGACGAGGGATGGGGACATTAGTGTTGTTTCTAATCACTTTCAGCTCTGTGCTTTGCCGTTGTCGTTAACACAGAGAACAGACGCTAATGTGCTTCAGACACAACTTGTTTGCATTAAAGCGCCGGATCTCCATTCGTCACCGAGCGGAGTCGCATTCATTTGAGAAGATGTACTATTCCACATTTTCACTTTATGTTTAATCAAGGCAATACGAAACGAATTAGTCCTGAACGATACCGAGTCGACCTAATATTTAACGCGAGCAGGGTCGATGTGTTTTAGCAACAGATGGAAATCAAATCAAATTTTATTGTCCCGCAGGGAGATTTGTCCTGGGCGAAGTGTCGACAGCTGCAGAGCACACAAGGGCGACGGTGGCTCAGCTGGAGTGTTCGTCTGCCGCAGCGGTCACCGAACTTTTTACTCTGGGGGCCACATTATCGTCCTGACTGTCATGGGGGTCGACCAAATTGTACGACCCTGACGACGCAGATTATATTCTTTGAAAACCGCTCGACTTTCTTTACATATCAGACAAACTGCACGCTCCTTACACTGAACAAAAAAACAATCGGTCGTCCACTGTTCTCTGAAAACTTGTCACTCTCTGTCAACTTTTCCTACTTTAACACGAGACATTTTTCTGTCCTTAACTGCACTACAGAACTCTGCACGTGCGTCGACCGTCACTGTTTGACCAGAGGTGGGACCAAGTCTTTGTTTTGCAGGTCTCAAGTAAGTCTCAAGTCTTTGACCTCAAGTCTGAGTCAAGTCCCAAGTCCAAGACAAGCAAGTCCAAGTTGAGTCTCGAGTCACTGGGCCGTAAGTCCAAGTCGTCAGCTTTAAACCAAAGTACCAAAAGCTTCAATTTTTGCAATTTATATGACTTTTAAAGTAAATTGATCTTAAAAAAATAATATATATATTTGTCTTGAAAACATCTTAGCATGAATCATTACAGTCAGAATAGAAAGAATTCAGATTTAAAAGTGCTTCTCAAGTCACAGGCCGAGTCAAGTCCCAAGTCACTGACCTTCAAGTCCAAGTCGAGTCCCAAGTCTTAGTCCATTTTCTCAAGTCAAGTCTCAAGTCCTAAAAATAGTGACTCAAGTCCAAGTCCCACCTCTGCTGTTTGATCTCGAGTTTGTCAAATTTGGTGGCAAATATAAATATGTCATATAATTATTTAAATATAAATACTTCATATACATTTGATTATTACAAATCAACCAAATACATGATGCAGATGTGTTATTATTTGCCAAAAAGTAATTAAAGTAAAGTAAAGTAAGTAATTAAAAAAAAAACGGCCATGACAACTTTTGAGGATTGCCTCATAGGGTCAAGTGGTTGGAGGGCAAATAATAATAATAATAATACATTTTATTTATATTGCACTTTACAAAAAATAATCTCAAAGTGTTACAGGTTAAAAAAAACTGTGAATAAAAGTGCATCAAGCTGAAACTATTACAATTAACAAAAAAAGATACGGTTCCACGTTAACATTAAATTTCTAAAACAAGAAACAGGAAAGTACTTCCTAATGAAAATGATTAATATGTCCAAATGTAAACTGTAAACAATGTGATATATTTTAGGTGCACCACAGAACCATCATTTGGTGGTTGTTGGTGAGGCAGTTTGGCCAGGCTGACCTGCCTCCGCTCAATTTCATTTCTCTCCAGCGACAAGGTCAGGAATCGAAATACACTAGACGGTTTGTAAGAACCGTGGAAGTGCGAGTCCTGGCACCAACCAGTCAGCGAAGAGCCATATATTCTGTCTTGGCAACGATTCCCTAGATCGAGGATTTTAAAGCCGGAACAAAGAGAAGAGGGGAAAGACGTTATTGCCCTTCTTCCTACGACTGCAGAAAAAAATGGCGGCGCACAGTGGTGCAGCGGCTTCTCTAGCTCCAGGTAGCAGCGGTTTTGACTCATACAAGACAATTCGGTATACCTATACCGAACTTTTGGACTATAAAAACTGTGGGGACATTATAGCCCTCTCTGAAAAACTGAGGGCAGATCTCGGCAGGCTGGGGCTTCTCAAGACATCGAGGTGGAAGAGCAAACTCCAGTCGCGCAGGTTTAAGAGACGGCGGTGCATGCGAGGCAGAAAGAGGGGGAAGCGAGCCGGTCGATTAACCCGGTTAAAAGCTAAAGCTAATAAGCAAGCGATAGCCTCACTGTTCCTAGCCAATGTACGAGCTGAGCCATCATTTTTACATTCATTTCGGACGAACCCGTGACACTCTGGAAAATAAAATGGACTTGCTAAGATTCAGGCTGAGACACCAAGAAATGAAGAATTGTTGTGCATTTGCCCTGACTGAGACGTGGCTAAATGAAACCATGCCAGACTCAGCGTTCCACCTGGATGGACTACAACTTTACCGAGCTGATAGAGACATACGATCTGGGATGTGATGCATTACATACGTCACGACCAAACAGCAGCGATTGGTTAAATAAAAAAAGTACCGGCCTACCCGTCGAGTGAACGAATCCTAATGCTGCGATGAATCAGGCGAGGAAATCAGAGGCAACACATCAAAACTCCACACAGAAAGGCCTAACTGTAATTGCAGCTGAGGACTAAGATAAGATAAGATAAGATAAGATAATCCTTTATTGTCTCCCATGGGAGAAATTTGTCTTGGGACAGGGGTAACATGCTTTATCAAAAAAAAAAAAACAGGACAACACAACACAAAGCAGCACATAAACAAACACCATAAAACAAAGTAAATATGAGACCAGTATGACCACGAGTGATGCACCAACACGACCCTTAAATTATCCTTAACAGGCAAACCCTTGCATTCTTCTGTTCTATTAATTATTGCACATTCCCTAAGCCTATGTGCAGTTTTAGTTATAATTATTGCACATTCCCTTAGCCTATGTGCAGTTTTAGTTATAATTATTGCACATTCCCTTAGCCTATGTGCAGTTATTATTGCACATTCCCTTAGCCTATGTGCAGTTTTTTTAATTATTGCATTCCTTAGCCTATGTGCAGTTTATCATTATTGCACATTCCCTTAGCCTATGTGCAGATTTAATTATTGCACATTCCTTAAGCCTATGTGTAGCTTTAATTGCACATTCCCTACACCTATGTGCAGTTTTGATTGCACAATCCCTAAGCCTTTTATAATTATTTTTTAACTGCACTAAATGCATCTGAGTTTAGCAGTTTAACAGCTAGTGGCACAAAAGAATGTTTGAATCTGTTCAGTTT
Source organism: Boleophthalmus pectinirostris (assembly GCF_026225935.1). Lineage (NCBI taxonomy): Eukaryota > Metazoa > Chordata > Actinopteri > Gobiiformes > Gobiidae > Boleophthalmus > Boleophthalmus pectinirostris. Next base: position 33,407,996 of record NW_026571115.1, on the reverse strand, counting down.
ACAGTTTGGGACCCTGTACCTTCTGCCTGATGGCATCAACTCAAACTGACTGTGAAGAACATGGGTTGGGTCATTGATCACCTTCCTGCCGAGCTTCCTAACAGTCTCCTCAAAAATTTGCTACCCACCTCTGGTCATTTAAAAAAAAAATACCACAGTGATAATTTAAAAAACTCTTTTTTTTTTTTTGACAATAGAATTTGATTTTCAATATTACAAGAAAAGGTTAATTTCTGTTCTGTGGATGTGAGAAGTGAACATTTTACCTTTGATAAAAAAAAATCTAAAGTTAATTATATGTACTTATACTTTTTTAAAAATATATATATTTGTTTTCTTCACTATTTTCCTTTCGAGTATCCTTAATCTATAAAATGAAGTGTAAAGTTCCACAGTTACATTGGTATAACCCATCAGTCTTGAACATGTGTGGTTAATCCTCCAGGTAGGTACTCCCGATCAGGCCTAACCCCAAATGTGGAGCTGAGTCCTCCCCCCGCTCCACGGCCCACCAGACGCTCGTTAGGATCGCTTGATTTTGTTCGACACGTGTGACTGATGCGTTTCATTTAGTCGTAGAATGTAACGTCAAATGAATGGGTTTAATATAAGGCTCCGGTGACGTCCATAGATCTGTCTGCGGACCCAAATGAGGCGCCGACGACGAAGCTCCAGTCAAGTTTACGGCCCAGAGAAAAGACGCGTGGGTGGAGCTGCTCGGGGAGAAGTTTATCAGGAGCGGTTTGGAGTAATTGCACCAAAATGAAAGTGTAATTATATATTCGATAGATACGGTGGGGTTCTAGGGGGAACGGAGGACGGGCAGGAGCTTGTTTAGGGGTCGTTTTCGGAGCCGGAGATCACTACAGATCCTTCTTGAGGTTCCCATCCCAGCAGACCACCGCGTCGAAGAGCACACTGGAGATAACCGTGAATTAAAAAGTAGCGTATAGTGACTTTTAATGTAAATGTAAATGAAAGAGCCGTACATTTGTTGCGCAAACAGCATTTCTTTCAGAGACTTCAAGGTATTCTGAAGGCTCAAGAAAAATGATTGAATGAATTCTTGTACTACTAATATATATATATTTTTTAGTGACACTAGTAATAATTTCTAGATCCTTGTTATAAACTTGGACTGATATTTCTTGGGAAACAAAGGGTTAATATAATGGAATGGAAATGGACCAATCACAATTTTTCTTCCAGTTGTATCTGGGTAAATCAGTGACTCTTCCTGCAGCACTGAACTAAAAAAAACACCCGCAGGACCTTCGGTGGCTGGAACAAAGTTTGAGTTTGACAGTTGTCTTAGCCAGTCATATTTCATTGAGTTATGGGCGGGATCATATCACGAAATCTTCCGGACCTTCGCGAATACCCTGTGATAGCATTATGTAAGTGAGACCGCAGCGACGAGAACCGCAGTGGACGCCTCTATTTGGACGCCTGAGAAGCGTCTGGAAGAAGGGCCCGCGGAGGCTCGGACGCGTTGCATCTCACGTGGTCAGAGAAAAGTGAAAAAAGTGTAAAGGAAAAACGTCAAACTTAAAGAAACGCTCACGGTGGACTTTTTCAAAATAAAAGCCAGTGAGCGACTTTACAATAAAATAAAATAAAAAAAACTAAAAACTGCGTCAAAAGCGTTAAAATAATTGTCGGCGATAATGAATTAATTATTTAACGCAAAATGGACGTGCCCAGCCCTATTTAAAAGTCACAAACCTTTGCGACCCAAGTCAATCGACATTATTTGTAAATCGCAAAATAAAGATGGATTTGACCAATACTGAACATTAATGAGGATATTTTATTGTTGACTGAGTGATTGTTTCTCTCTGAACAATCAGTATTACTCAAGTTTTAAATAATAAAAAACAGTAATTGAACCAGTTCTAAAAGGATCCATAAGTCGCCTATTTGGACATTAAATGTAGCCCGTTTCCTTTTCTTTTCAACATTCATTTGAACCAGCAATATTGGAACAAAATAGTCAAAATAATTACAAAAAGGTAGGATTCACTGACTCACTCGCTCCCTCATGTGTTAGAACTGTACATTGCAGACCTACATGCAGATTGCGACAACATGATCCAAACTAAATCTCTTGCGAACCTGAGGGTCACGACGCAGTCTTTGGGAAACAATGTGGTAGAACATCAGCAGATGTTAAAGGTCTTCAGTCTTCTGAGAAAGTACAGCCTGCTCTGTCCGTTTGTGTAGAGCAGATCTGTACAGGCAAGAAATCTCGGGGTAATAATGGACTCAGACTTGAACTTTAACAGCCACATCAAATCAATAACATCTGCAGCCTTTTACCATCTAAAAAACATGGCAAAAAACAAAGGTTTACTGTCTAAATCAGACTTGGAGGAACTTATCCATGCGTTTGTCTCCAGTAGGTTAGATACTGTAATGTTCTGCTCACTGGTCTCTCCAAACGAGCTGTGAGACGCTGCAGAACATCCAGAACATCCAGAACGCTGCAGCTCGGGTCCTGACTCGAACTAGGAAGTACGAGCACATAAGTCCTGTGCTCAGGTCTCTGCTCTGGCTCCTGTGGCTCAGAGACTTTAAAGCAGCTCTGCTTGTACAAGTGTCTCCATGGCCGAGCACCAAAGTCCATCTGTGACATGTTAGTGTCATATGAACATCTCACACTCTGAGGAGCTCAGGGACCGACCTCCTGCTGCTGCCCAGAGTCACGACTAAACAAGGGGAGTCAGAGTTTCAGGTTCATGCAGCTAAAACCTGGAACAGTCTGAACATGTGAGACAGACTCTTCTGTGACGCTGTTTAAATCCAGACTCAAAACATTTCTGTTTAACTGTGCAAATAACTGAAAGGTTTTCATTCTGCACTCTTCTCTCCAATTTATGTCTCTCTTTTTTAATTTTAATCTTCATGATTATTTATGTTTTGATTTGTTTTTATTATGATTTTAATGTATTTCTTATTCTGTAAAGCACTTTGAATTACTTTGTGTACGAATTGTGCTGTACAAATAAACTTGCCTTGCCTTACTACTCAGCAAAACTTACATTATGGTCATAGAGATCCTCGCATTCAAACTGCACAAATCTATCTAGCTATGCAAATATCCACTTCATGAAATGGATTTTTAATTTTAATTCAAGAATCAGTCTGCGTGAACAAGTTACTTCTGTTTTATTCATGACCATAATGTTAGTTTTGTTCAGTATTTCACTAATGCGTCGTCGTTGTTTCCTTTAAGTTTTCGTCTTTCTTACCTTGATAGTTTTGGATAAATTCTTCATGTCAGAATGTTTATCCTTTGTGGACCTTGTTGGTTGAAGATTTGGTGATGGTGCAGGTTTATGAAGCTGCTGGAGAATACGACACACATTTACACACACATTTTGTCGTAGAAAAACGTTAACGTGAAGTTCCACAAACCTACAGCGGGACACTTCTGACCGTTGTGAAAAAGGTCTATAAAACTACTGTATGTGTGTGTGTATACGACGTACGACTGGAGCGACAGTAGCTCAGCTGGTTGAGCGTTTGTCCACTGATCTGAAGGTTGGCGGTTCGATTCTCAACATAAACATCGATGGAACGGTGAAATCCACTGACCCGCAGTTTGGCGATACGATTCCACAGTTAAAAGTTGTTGTTATGTCCTTGGGCAAGACTCTTAACCCAGTGTCTGTGTGTGACTGGGTGATTGGTTCCATGAGGTGAAGCACTTTTAGTAACTTGAAAGTAGAAAAGTGCTGTGTAAAAGTGTGACCATTGTACTGTTACAGGCCCCGAGCGCTGGGGCTGCTGTAGAGGTGATGCTGCAACCTGAAAGACATAATAATAATAAGAGAAGAGAAGACATGGAGCGTTACCTTTCACGTCCAGATTGACTTTTTTTTACTTGTCACTTGTTCAACATTTATATGGAAGTTAAAGGGACAATAGTATTTTCCCTTTAACTTGCATATAAATGTTCATTTAGCTGCACTGTTGGGCAAGTTACTTCAAGACTGTAATGTGTTATTTATTAAAGTTACTGTCATTTCAAAGTATGTAAGACATTACACAACTATTGCAGCACTTTTAAGTTACTCTCAACAAAATAAAGTCAAACTTTTGCGCCGTATATGGACTAAACCAGGACTGAACCAAGTCTAAACCAGGACTGAACCAGGACTGAACCAGGTCTAAACCAGGACTGAACCAAGTCTAAACCAGGACTGAACCAGGACTAAACCAGGACTGAACCAGGACTGAACCAAGTCTAAACCAGGACTGAACCAGGACTGAACCAGGTCTAAACCAGGACTGAACCAAGTCTAAACCAGGACTGAACCAGGTCTAAACCAGGACTGAACCAAGTCTAAACCAGGACTGAACCAGGTCTAAACCAGGACTGAACCAAGTCTAAACCAGGACTGAACCAGGACTGAACCAGGTCTAAACCTGGTCTAAACCAGGACTGAACCAGGTCTAAACCAGGTCGAAACCAGAACTGAACCAGGTATAACCAGGTTTGAACGAGGACTGAACCAGGACTAAACCAGAACTGAATCAGGACTGAACCAGGACTAAGCCAGGTCTAAACCAGGACTGAACCAAGTCTAAACCAGGACTGAACCAGGACTGAACCAGGTCTAAACCAGGACTGAACCAGGACTGAGCCAGGACTGAACCAGGACTAAACCAGAACTGAATCAGGACTGAACCAGGACTAAGCCAGGTCTAAACCAGGTCTAAACCAGAACTGAACCAGGACTGAACCAGGACTAAACCAGGACAGAACCAGGACTGAACCAGAACTGAATCAGGTCTAAACCAGAACTAAACCAGAACTGAACCAGGTCTAAACCAGGACTAAACCATGACTAAACCAGGACTAGGACTTGGAATCTAGGACCACCGCTGAGAAAACCCTGAGCCCGTGGAGCAGGGCGTCCACAAAGCGCAATCGGGCGTCAGCTGTGATTCGCCCCGTGGAGCGTGCAGTTCTGTATCGGTCCTTTCGCTCGCGGTCACCCGACGGTCTACACGGGCGAACCTCCAGGCCGGTCCCGACACTCGCTGCTGATATTGCGGTGATTTTAACGAATTTGTATGAAAAAAAAAACTAAAAATCCACCACTTCAATCCATGTTAAAGAAAGTGTTGTAAAGCGCGTTACTGACATTTGTACAGAGGAAAATATTAAAATGTTTTCGGTAATTCCACATTACTGCGTTACAGCAAAAAGCAACACAGTACAGTAGTTTGTTACTTTTACAACACGTCTCAAACAGAACCTAAATACATTAGACTCACACAGGCACATCGTTTGAGATACAATAAGAAAACAAAGTGCATACAAATACTTATAAAACAGAAATAAACCTGTGACACCGCATCTTATGTGGTATTGCAATGTTTCAGACCGTGTGCGTTTGCAGATGTAACTCCCCTGCTAATGTAAACCTTTTTTTTTTTTTTCATTTATTTATTTGTTTGAGTCAGGTACAACAAAATTCAAAAACAATAACAAAAATAGTGATATGTACGTGAACATATTTGGGACCTGGTGCTCAAAAGGAGGAGGATGAAGTTAAAAAAACTTATAGAGTCCTACCTCAATTGTTTTACATAATCATGTGGTTCACTTTTTTTTTTTTTATATATATATATATATCACCTTTGGAGTGCTTACATGTCATTATGCAGAAATATACACACAAATATACAAAAACATACATACACGCATCATATGTATCCAGTACATATACTCAATATAAATGTTTATACACATAAATGCATAACACACATATACATACATGCAGAAACGTATTTTTGTTTATAGTCGTACATACTAATAATAATATTGTTGTAGGCACAAATTAATCTTTTATGATTGCACAAAATAAACAGTAACGAGAATGAAAAATTTAAGGATTTTTTTTTGTTTTCATTTATGGTCGTACAAACTAAAAATAGTAATGACGAAGGCACAAAACCTTGACCATTAACTCACAAATATTAGCAGAAAATTACCAATAAACATAATAAACAGTATCACATACCGGTAAAACATTAAGTAATGACCTCACAGTGTAATATATGAGTGATTTTTACAGTGTACTGACCTGAAAGATAAAAAATAAGAGAAGAAACGACACGGAGCGTTGTTTTTCATGCCCAACCTGGGGCAACACCTCCAGCACAAAGGTTCCTCATTACCATTTAATTTCTAATCCCTTATCAAAAACAGGAAAGTACTTATTAATGACACGTTAATATGTCCAAATGTAAACAGTGTTGGGAAGGTGACTTTTAAAATGTAATCCCCTACAGATTACAGATTACACAGCCCAAAATGTAGTTTGTAACGTAATCCATTAAATTATTTAAAATGAGTAATGTAATCTGATTACTTTGGATTACTTGATATTGTCATGTTTTTTTAAACGACATGAATGTAACAACCACATCCTGAAAATTCTTGTTTGTTGTCTTCAAATTGTCTGAGCCCAAGTCTCCATGAATAAACAACTGTTTCCTGTAGAGAAACAAAGACCACGAGATCTTAACATAAGAGGTTTTGTCTGTTAAAAGACAAGAACAAGATCAGCCTTTCATGAACCATATTAAAAAATATTATTGATAGAGAAATTATTTTTTATATGAGATCAACTTAAATTATGTCAACCTACTGTTAGGTGTCATGTTGTTTAGTCCTGGTTTTAGTCCTGGTTTTAGTCCTGGTTTAGACCAGGTCTAGACCAGGTCTTTAGTTCTGGTTTAGTCCTGGTTTTAGACCTGGTTCAGTCCTGCTTTAGTCCTAGTTTAGACCTGGTTTAGTCCTGGGTTAGTCCTGGATTAGTCCTGGTGTTAGTTCTGGTTTAGAGGCGCGCAGGAGGAAGCACGGTTTACGTGAGAAAACACAGTCCACACGAGACGTCGGTGTCCGCGCAGTAACTACGGAAGGAGACGTGGTCCGCGGGTTCTCAGGTTGATGACGATGATGAAGGTGTGTGTTTGTGTGTGTTTGTGTGTGTGTGTTTGTGTGTGTTTGTGTGCACGTCCACTCATGTGGCAGGTCACTATAGGACAGTGGTGCAGACATCATGAGTCTATGCAGGTTGTTTTCACCAGTGCCAGTAGCTCCTGTTTCACATTTAAGTTGTAGGTGATTTTATATTTGTTTATTAATATATATATATATATATTATATATATATATATATATATATATATATATATATATATATATATATATATATATATATATATATATATATCTCACACATCGGGAGAAGAATTTCAAAAGACACAAATGCGTTTTTACCAATGCACTGCTGCTTCCGTTGTGTGACTGACACCGCCAACTTTAACATGACGTTTACATCGCTCTTACTGTCGCGTTCTGTTTCGGTTTCCGGCAATGAGTGGAAATTACCGAAATAAAAATAAATAAATAAATGGGAGGTAGCACAAAATGTGAAAACAGGAAAATACCGCCTTGTAATCCACTTATTTCAGCAAAGTAACTGTAATCCAATTACCACTCATTGAAACAGTAACTGTAACTGAATACAGTTACTCATAATTTGTACTCTGATTACGTAACAGCGGTACATGTAATCTGTTACTCCCCAACACTGAATGTAAACTTAGCATTACCTCACCAAAAATAAAACATATATTAAATCAGTGTAAAATACCAAACTACCAAATAATAAATACTGGATTTCAGCGTTGAAACTGGCAACACAAATGTGAAACTCACGTGAGGCTTGTTGTGGAATTTCTATATAAACACTTAAAGAACAGGTCAAAAATAAACGGAGAGAGCTGTCATGTTCCAAGGTGAATGAATTTATAACACAGATATAAAGTCTAACTATCTCTCTGTCCGTTCAATTCTGTCCTGAGTGTGAGAGAATGATGGACACAGCGTCTGTAGTCAGAGAAAGGTTACACACATAAGATCAACAAAACCACTTTAGACTCGTATAAGGACAAGGCCAGAACACTCACGCAGGAGAAACAGAGTCGGTGAGAGTACATCAGAGCACGTTTTTCTGCGAGTTACTGCAGCTGACGTCAAACAGATGAGGTGAAGTTAAAACGCTGAGATACAGAAACGAAGAGCGGAGTTACTGCAGTCAGGAGCTCACGATGACCTTTCGAAGTATCACCCGTCTGAAACATCAGCCTGTGACCTGTCCAAATCAACTAAACACTCATGTAAAGGTTTACATCATATTTAGCTTTGTTTTTGTTTTTTTGGTCGTTCACTTTTTATTGGATTTTTATCATGTATAAAGACAAATATTAATGTGCGGTGGGGACTTGAACTTGAGTCATTATCACTATTTTTAGAGCTTGAGACTTGATAAAATGGACTAAGACTTGGGACTCGACTTGGACTTGAGGCCTGTTACTTGAGAAAACCTGAAAAGCACTTTTACCTCCGCCAAGGAGGTTATGTTTTTGCCGGCGTTTGTCTGTTTGTTTGTTTGTTTGTTTCTTTTAGCAACATAACTCAAAAAGTTATGGACTGATTTTGATGAAATTTTCAGGATTTGTTGGAAATGTGAAAAGGAAGAACTGATTTCATTTTGGGGCTGATCCGGAAGAAATCTTGGATTGTGGATCACTTTGAAATTTTAGTTAACATTGTGGTAAATGGGGCCAAAAATTTAGTTTCTCAGTATCTCGGTTAATTATTGACCAAACCCCATGAAATTTGACTCAGGGATGGACAATGGGATCCTCTTTCATATTCCAAAGGCTGATCCGGATCTGATCCAGAAGACTGATTTTATCACAATTTATATAAAAAATGGGGGTAGTCCTTGGCGGAGGTCTGCGCTCTCTGAGTGCTTTTCTAGTTAAATGTGAATTTGTTTTATTCTGACTGTAATGATTCACTCTAAGATCTTGTCAAGACATTTAAAAAGGAAAAAAATTGCATTTCTACAACACTTATATACTCTATAAATACTCATATATAAATATACCATGACTTTATAAGTACAATTTAGTTTAAAATTCATATAAATGGCAAAGATTCAAGCTAAATTTGATATTTTGGTTTAAAGACTTGAAATGACTTGAAGCTCAAAGCAGACGACTTGGACTTGACTTAGACTTATGGGTCAGTGACTCGAGACTCGACTTGGACTTGTCTGTCTTTGACTTGGGACTTGAGGTCAAAGACTTGAGACGACAACTTGGTCCCAACTCTGGCAGGTTTACAGACATAACTACGTCATTCAAAGTCCGGTCTTTTTGTCGATTCATACTTCAACTATTTTCACCAGTAGTTTTAAAAAATAATCACTCTGTAGCTTCAGCTTAAATGTAATATAATCCTTTTATCATTTATTGTAGGTGTTTCCTGTCTAAGCCGTTTTCAAGTTATTCCTTTTTTGCGGTCACCAATAACACTCTCATTAAGTATAAGTCTAATTTTGAGAGGTGCAATAAAACTAAATCTCCAAAATACATTATATT